>NC_082655.1:43809200-44109200 GCF_028023285.1 Balaenoptera ricei | reverse complement strand
GTGTTTCCATACAAATTGTGAAATTTTTGTTCTAGTTCTGTGAAAAATGCCAGTGGTAGTTTGATAGGGATTGCATTGAATCTGTAGATTGCTTTGGGTTGTATAGTCATTTTCACAGTGTTGATTCTTCCAATCGAAGAAAATGGTATATCTCTCCACCTGTTTGTATCATTTTTAATTTCTTTTATCAGTGTCTTAGAGTTTTTTTTTTTTTTTTTTAAATTATTTAATTAATTATTTATTTATTTATTTTATTTTTGGCTGTGTTGGGTCTTCATTTCTGTGCGAGGGTTTTCTCTAGTTGCGGCAAGTGGGGGCCACTCTTCATCGCGGTGCGCGGGCCTCTCACTATCGCGGCCTCTCTTGTTGCGGAGCACAGGCTCCAGACGCACAGGCTCAGTAGTTGGGGCTCACGGGCCTAGTTGCTCCGCGGCATGTGGGATCCTCCCAGACCAGGGCTCGAACCCGTGTCCCCTGCATTGGCAGGCAGATTCTCAACCACTGCGCCACCAGGGAAGCCCTGTCTTAGAGTTTTGTGCATACAGGTCTTTTGTCTCCTGAGGTAGGTTTATTCCTAGGTATTTTATCCTTCTTTTTCCAATGGTAAATGAGAGTGTTTCCTAATTTCTCTTTCAGATTTTTCATCATTATTGTATAGGAATGCAAGAGATTTCTGTGCATTAATTTTGTATCCTGCTACTTTACCAAATTCACTGATTAGCTCTAGAAGTTTTCTGGTGGTGTCCTTAGGATTCTCTTTGTATAGAATCATGTCATCTGCAAAGAGTGACAGATTTATTTCTTCTTTACTGATTTGGATTCCTTTTATTTCTTTTTCTTCTCTGATTGCTGTGGCCTAAACTTCCAAAACTATGTTGAATAATAATGGTGAGAGTGGGCAACCTTGTCTTGTCCCTGATCTTAGTAGAAATGGTTTCAGTTTTTCACCATTGAGAATGATGTTGGCTGTGGTTTTGTCATATATGGCCTTTATCATGTTGAGATAAGTTCCCTCTCTGCCTACTTTCTGGAGAGTTTATATCATAAATGGGTGTTGAATTTTGTTAAAAGCTTTTTCTGCATCTCGTTAGATGATCATATGGTTCTTATCCTTCAATTTGTTAATCTGATGTATCACATTGATTGATTTGTGTATATTCAAGAACCCTAGCATGCCTGGGATAAACCCCACTTGATCATGGTGTATGATCCTTTTAATGTGCTGTTGGATTCTGTTTGCTTGTATTTTGTTGATGATTTTTGCATCTATGCTCATCAGTGATATTGGCCTGTAGTTTTCCTTCTTTGTGACATCTTTGTCTGGTTTTGGTATCAGGGTGATGGTGGTTTCGTAGAATGAGGTTGGGAGTGTTCCTCCCTCTGCTATGTTTTAGAAGAGTTTGAGAAAGATAGGTGCTAGCTCTTCTCTAAATGTTTGATAGAATTTGCCTTTGAAGCTACCTGGTCCTCGGCTTTTGTTTGTTGGAAGATTTTAATCACAGTCTCAATTTCAGTTCTTATGATTGGTCTATTTATATTTTCTATTTCTTCCTGGTACAGTCTCAGAAAGTTGTGCTTTTCTAACCATTTGTCCATTTCTACCAGATGGTCCATTTTATTGGCATATAGTTGCTTATAGTAATCTCTCATGATCCTTTGTGTTTCTGCAGTGTCAGTTGTTAGTTCTCCTTTTTCATTTCTCATTCTATTGATTTGAGTCTTCTCCCTTTTTTCCTTGATGAGTCTGGCTAATGGTTTATAAATTTTGTTTGTCTTCTCAAAGAACCAGCTTTTAGTTTTATTGTTCTTTGCTATTGTTTCCTTTGTTACTTTTTCATTTATTTCTGATCTGATGTTTATGATTTCTTTCCTTCTGCTAACTTTGGGGGTTTTTTGTTCTTCTTTCTCTAATTGCTTTAGGTGTATGGTTAGGTTGTTTATTTGAGATGTTTCTTGTTTCTTGAGGTAGGGTTGTACTGCTATAAACTTCCCTCTTAGAACTGCTTTTGCTGCATCCCATAGGTTTAGTGTTGTTGTGTTTTCATTGTCATTCGTTTCTAGGTGTTTTTTGATTTCCTCTTTGATTTCTTCAGTGATCTCTTGGTTATTTAGTAGTGTATTGTTTAGCCTCCATGTGTTTGCATTTTTACAGATGTTTTCCTGTAATTGATATCTAGTCTCATAGCTTTGCGGTCGGAAAAGATATTTGATAAGATTTCAATTTTTTAAAATTTACCAATGCTTGATTTGTGACCCAAGATATGATCTATCCTGGAGAATGTTCCATGAGCACTTAAGAAGAAAGTGTATTCTGTTCTTTTTGGATGGAATGTCCTGTATATATCAATTAAGTCCATTTTGTTTAGTGTGTCATTTAAAGCTTGTGTTTCCTTATTTATTTTCGTTTTGGATAATGTGTTCCCTGGTGAAAGTGGAGTGTTAAAGTCCCTCTGTATGATTGTGTGACTGTCGATTTCCCCTTTTATAGCTGTTAGCATTTGTCATATGTATTGTGGTGCTCCTATATTGGGTGCATATATATTTACAATTGTAACATCTTCTTCTTGGATTGATCCCTTGATCATTATGTAGTGTCCTTCTTTTCTGTTTTAATAGTCTTTACTTTAAAGTCTATTTTGTCTGATTTGAGAATTGCTACTCCAGCTTTCTTTTGATTTCCATTTGCATGGAATATCTTTTTCCATCCCCTCACTTTCAGTCTGTATGTGTCCCTAGGTATGAAGTGGGTCTCTTGTAGACAACATATAGACGGGTCTTGTATTTGTATCCATTCAGCCAGTCTATGTCTTTTGGTTGGAGCATTTAATCCATTTACACTTAAAGTAGTTATCGATATGTATGTTCCTATTACAGTTTTCTTAATTTTGGGGGGTTGTTATTGTAGGTCTTTTTCTTCTCTTGTGTTTCCTGCCTAGAGAAGTTCCTCTAGCATTTGTTGTAAAGCTGGTTTGGTCATGCTGAATTCTCTTAGCTTTTGCTTGTCTGTAAAGGTTCTATTTTCTCCATTGAATCTGAATGAGATCCTTGCCGGGTAGAGTAATTTTTGTTGTAGGTTTTTCTCTTTCATCACTCTAAGTATGTCCTGCCACTCCCTTCTGGCTTGCAGAGTTTCTGCTGAAAGATCAGATGTTAACAGTTAGGGGCTTCTGTTGTATTTATTTGTTATTTTTCCCTTGCTGCTTTTAATATTTTTTCTTTTTATTTAATTTTTGATAGTTTGCTTAATATGTGTCTTTGCGTGTTTCTCCTTGGATTTATCCTGTATGGGACTCTCTGCACTTCCTGGGCTTTATTGACTATTTCCTTTCCCATACTGGGGAAGTTTTCAACTATAATCTCTTCAAATATTTTCTCAGTCCCTTTCTTTCTCTCTTCTTCTTCTGGGACCCCTATAATTCGAATGTCAGCACATTTAATATTGTCCCAGAGGTCTCTGACACTATCCTCAATTCTTCTCATTCTTTTTTCTTTATTCTGCTCTGCAGTAGTTATTTCCACTATTTCATCTTCCAGGTCACTTATCCAATCTTCTGCCTCAGTTATTCTGCTATTGCTTCCTCCTAGAGATTTTTTAATTTCATTTATTGTGTTGTTCATTATTGTTGGTTTGCTCTTTAGTTCTTCTAGTTCCTTGTTAAACGTTTCTTGTATTTTCTCCATTCTATTTCCAAGATTTTGGATCATCATTACTATCATTACTCTGAATTCTTTTTCCGGACACTGCCTATTTCCTCTTCATTTGTTTGGTCTGCTGGGTTTTTACCTTGCTCCTTCATCTGCTATGTGTTTCTCTGTCTTCTCATTTTGCTTAACTTACTGTGTTTGGGGTCTCCTTTTTGCAGGCTGCAGGTTCATAGTTCCCGTTGTTTTTGTCGTCTGCCCGCAGTGGGCCAGTTTTGTTTTGTTGGTTGTGTAAGCTTTCTGGTGGAGGGGACTAGTGCCTGTGTTCTGGTGGATGAGGCTGGATCTTGTCTATCTGGTGGGCAGGACCACATCCGGTGGTGTGTTTCGGGGTGTCTGTGACCTTATTATGATTTTAGCAGCCTCTCTGCTAATGGGTGGGTTTGTGTTCCTCCCTTGCTAGTTGTTTGGGATAGGGTGTCCAGCACTGTAGCTTGCTGGTCGTTGAGTGGAGCTGGGTCTTAGCATTGAGATGGAGATTTCTGGGATAGCCTTTGCTGTTTGATAGTTCGTGGAGGCGGGAGGTCTTTGGTGGACCAATGACCTGAACTCTTGTCTCCCACCTCAGAGGAACAGGCCTGACACTGGCCAGAGCACCAAGACCCTGTCAGCCACACAGCTCAGAAGAAAAGGGAGAAAAAAGAAAGAAAGAAAGAAAGAAAGGAAGAAAGAAAGAAAGAAGAAAGAAAGAAAGAAGAAAGAAAGAAAGAAAGAAAGAAAGAAAGAAATTTATTAAAAAATAAAAAAAATATTAAAAATAAAAAGAAATTTAAAAGTAATAAAAGAAAAAAGAAAGAAGAGAGCATCAAGCCAAAAAACAAATCCATCAATGATCACAAGCGCTAAGAACTATACTAAAAAGACAAACAAACAAAAAACGGACAGACAAAACCCTAGGACCCTAGGTAAAAGCAAAGCTATACAGACATAATCACACAAAGTCTACCACCTGAATTTTGGGATGGTTTGTTGTCTATTCAGGTATTCCACAGATGCAGGGTACATCAAGTTGATTGTGGAGATTTAATCCACTGCTCCTGAGGCTGCTGGGAGAAATTTTCCTTTCTCTTCTTTGTTCGCACAGCTCCTGGGGTTCAGCTTTAAATTTGACCCTGCCTCTGCGTGTAGGTTGCTGAGGGCATTTGTTCTTTGCTCAGACAGGACGGGGTTAAAGGAGCTGCTGATTAGGGGGCTCTGGCTCACTCAGGCCAGGGCGAGGGAGGGGTACGGAATGCGGGGGAAGCCTGCAGTGACAGAGGCCGGCATGACATTGCAACAGCCTGAGGCGCACTGTGTGTTCTCCCATGGAAGTGGTCTCTGGATCACGGGACCCTGGCAGTGGCGGGTTGCACAGGCTCCTGGGAGGGTAGGTGTGGATAGTGGCCTGTCCTTGAACACAGGTTTCTTGGTGGCTGCAGCAGAAGCCTTAATGTCTTACGCCCTTCCCTGGTGTCCGCACTAATAGCCGTGGCTTGCACCCATCTCTGGAGCTTGTTTAGGCGTTGCTCTGAATCCCCTCTCCTTGCACACCGTGAAACAATGGTCTCTTGCTTCTTTGGCAGTTCCAGACTTTTTCCTGGACTCCCTCCCAGCTAGCTGTGGTGCACTAGCCCCCTTCAGACTGTGTTCACACAGCCAACCCCAGTCCTCTCCCTGGGATCTGACCTCCGAAGCCTGAGCCTCAGCTTCCAGCCCCCACCCGCCCTGGCGGGTGAGCAGACAAGCCTCTCAAACTGGTGAGTGCAGGTCGGCACTGATTCTCTGTGCGGGAATCTCTCCGCTTTGCCCTCTGCACACCTGTTGCTGTGCTCTCCTCTGTGGCTCTGAAGCTTCCCCCCTGCCACCCCCCACCCCGTGTCTCCACCAGTGAAGGGGCTTTCTAGTGTGTGGAAACTTTTCCTCCTTCACAGCTCCCTCTCAGAGGTGTAGGTCCTGTCCTTATTCTTTTGTCTCTCTTTTTTCTTTTGCCCTACCCAGGTATGTGGGTTGTTTCTTGCCTTTTGGGAAGTCTGAGGTCTCCTGCCAGTGCTCAGTAGGTGTTCTGTAGGAGTTGTTCCACATGTAGATGTATTTCTGATGTATTTGTGGGGAGGAAGGTGATCTCCACGTCTTACTCCTCTGCCATCTTGAAGGTCTCCTCTGTCATGACAACATATTTTTAATAGCCCTTTATGAAGACTGTTTGAGTTTCAGTCAGGTTAAGTTTCCACAATTGGGATGAATGTGCCACCAGGCTCAAGGACATGATGTTTTCGGAAACCAAGGTGTGAGCAAATACTCTCACCATCAACGTGAAGACAGTATGACTCTGTCAACCCACAGGTTGCAGAAGTCTGAAACCACCTTCAAGACATTCAATCCAAATAAAAAACATATCATCTTGATTAAAAAAAAGTTTGAATTCTTTGATTTGAGGGGAGAAGAAATTTTTCAAGAACTGGGGACAATGTTTAAGTTATTGTGAAAAGAATTTCAAAATATTTAATTCACATTAAATATATGCGCTTTGTATCAGATGTGTTATGTCCATATATAATAAACTTTTTAAATTTAAAAAATTGAGGTGAGCGTGTTTGGAATGAAACTATTCTCTGAGTAATATCTGAATACTACGTCTTCTGTAATTATATATAGAATATTTTACAAACTTCTTTATATATAGATATTTTTCCCCTAAATATTCAAAGTCCAGAATGTCCAAACTGTACCTGACTCATGCCAATATGGGAGTTCCACATGACAACACAGAGAGCAGGTCACAGCAGAGAACAACTGAGGCACATCCTTTCAGGATGTGGCCACACCAGTATGTCCAAGACTTCCATAGCAGACATGTTTATCATACTCAGGAATCAGACCCACAAAGAAGTTCTCAAATGATCTAGAGCTCAATCACCCATTTTGAATCATACCTTCACCACTTACTGGTAACACAAAGCAGCAAGAAGAAGGGTGAAAGACACGGTTTTGAAGTAAACCACCCTGGGTGTAAATCATGCATCTATCCCTTACTAGCTGTGTAACCACAGGGAAGTCACTTAGCCTCTCTCTGAGCTTCAGTTTCCCATCAATAATGTGGATGTAATAACATCTAGCTCATAGCTTTGAAAGGAACTTAAGTCAGAGAATATACACATATACCTACATACATACACATAGGTGAAAGCATATATGCATATTTAATTATCTTTTGGACATGCTAAGTGATCATTAAATGCTGGTTTAGATCCTTTCCCTTCCTTTCTGTTGGAATATGAGCTAGAGTATCCTATTAGGACCAGAATTAAAGTAAGAGAGAAAGAGTCATACTTTCTGTAGATCACTCACTGACTGGCCTTTATTGTAAAAATGAAGTGTATTCACTATGACTCAGAATTGTGGGAAAAGTAACTTCCTCACTTTTGAGGCTGCCTCTCCTGTTCTTCAGTCCCTTTTCTTGTTGGTTGTGGTGGAAATGGGTGGCTAGTGTGAGGAATGGTTGATGTTGTCTGATGTGGGATGATGACAAAGTGGGCAGTTAAAATGACAGCCACCTTTGATAAATTTTTAGTCAAATAATTTAAAATTTATTCCCTACTAAGGTGGTTTTCTCTCGATGACCTCTCTTTCCCCATTAAAAAAAAATGGCATCTGGTTACAATCAGAGTTTTTGTAACTTCTCATGACTGCGGGTGTAGCCCTATTACACCCCTGTCTTCCGTGACCTTGTTGATATTTGTCCTTTCCTGATGCAGCGTGAATGCCCTTGACTCAATGATGGAAATACCACCAACAATGTGATTCATAGAAAATGGGTAAAACTTCAGTTTACTGTTAAATATAAACATATATTCTCATTTTAACATTCAAGTTATGATATTCACCAGTGGTTACAACAAATCTAGGAGAATGGGGCTGGTGTTACTCTGTATACAAGAATATTACAACCATTGATGTCAGAATATCTAAAGAGTTTTCCCCCAAATTCTGTGTGGACAGAGGTATACTCTCCTGTGAAATACTGAGAAATATGGACTTTCAGAAAACTGCTGTCATTGGCAGTCGGTTTGGAAATACATAGCATCTACGAAGCTAGAAGACTCGATAGAAGACACAGTAGACTACTTCTCTGACTGCCATGGCATCTGTGCTAGATCCTGGGATTGTCAAGAGGTATGAGAGGGTCAGGCACTTCCCTTCACTGAACGACCTCTTCGACCCGCATAGGAAACAGGGAATCTCATCATCCAGGACCACCTCCAAGTTGCTTTCTATGAAGGCAGAGTCACATGCAGTCTGACTCAGAGTTCAATATCCAGGACTCTCTGCCTCATTTCTTTCCCATTACCATGTCCACCAGCACATTAGCCCCCATCTCTCATACCTTCGACTTTGCTTTTGGCTTCCCTTGCTTTTATTTTTATTTATTTTTTTAAAATTGTAGTTAAGACTCATCTCTGTGGCTCTTTTCACTTCAGGTTAGAGTCTTTTGGCCAGTACACCCTGCTTTGGCTGGAACCTTGGCTCTCATCTCTTAGCTCTGTCTGCTGCCTGGTACCCCAGGGAGGGTCCCAACGAAAGAAATCCAGGCAACAAACAGTATCAATTAAATTTTAATATTTTCTAGGACAACCGGCAGTCGAGTGAGCGGGACGCATCGGGATCGCTGGGCCGCAGGCACTCTGCCGGACCCGATCTTCCTGGCGCATGTTACTCTGCTCAGTCAGGGCCGCGTATCGCGGACCAGGGACGCGGCAACGTTTTTCTTGAGCGTCCCTGGGCGAGGTACGACTGCCGGCGAGGGGACGGATTCCTCACCCCCCATGCTGGGCCGGTTCCAGGCATCGGAATTGGCTTCTATCCAAGGTTCACCGCAGGCAGGCCTGAGCCGGCGTGAGCACATCGAGAAATTTCGCCATCATCTTCAGTCAATATCACCACCTTTGTGCGTACATGAAGAAAATTTCCCCTTTTTCTTTCTCTTTCCCCTAGCAGCCGCCGCAACAAAGGAACATCCATAAATGAGACAAATTAAAAATATGGTAATATCTGCAATCAACTAAAAAAAAATTTAAATATTTTCTAAAATATAGGTAGTAGAGGAGAAACAGTAATGTTCTCCCAAACCTGGTGATATTTGCCTATCGCATTTTGTATTAGATTTGTTGTTCTGAATTACATTTAGATTATATCTTCAGGGAGCAATTGGTATAAGCAAAGCATGAAAGTGAAAGTTGGATTAAAATAAAGACCAACGGCAAAAAGGAAATAGAGGAGACCACAGATAGAGGAGCACCACGGGCGCTCAGGATTCGAAGAGCAAGGAATTGGACTTCTTTCTCTCCTAAGCATAGTTTGGGTGAAACTACCATTTACGGAACACCTTTATGTGGCAGATCCTGAGTGAAGTGTGATGCCTGTTTCATCCTCTCAGCAGCGCTGGGCAATCTGAGTGCTTTACCTCAAAGGAAACTGAGGTTCAGAGAGATGAAGTAATTTGCCCAAGGTCACATAGGCAACAACTGCCAGAGCAGGAATTCGAATCTACCTCTGTTGAACAAAACTGTGCCTATCCCGGCTGCCCCTTCCACAGTTTGTACCTTGGGAAGAAGATAACCACAGAGGGAACTTTGTCATCCTCATTAACATCCGCTGTTGTTCAAACACTTCCCCTATCTTTTCAGGTGGATGAATAAGCTCCCTTGCATTGCACTTGGGCCGTGTTTCCTTTCGTTTAGAACAGGAAAGCTCTGCGCTGTAGTATTTATTAAGTGTCCACATCTGCATAACAACTTGCTACCAGAAGGAACAATAAAATGCAAGTGAAAATGACAAAGGCCCTGCCCTCTGGAACTTTACAATCAATAACAGATGGGCGAGAGGTATGGAAGGGGGACCCAGCCCTCAAATAAGTGATTGGCAGGCTGAGAAATGGTTGGAGAAACAGAATTAAGCTAGTCGCAGTACAGGATGGTCCCAAATGAATACACAGGGTCTCCCTCAGGGACTGAGTAGCTGAGCTTCTGTCACTGTGAGGGAGCGATGGTGGAGGGTGGGACATTCTAATCCGGACAGTGCCGATCTCCTCAGATTTTAGGTATGCCCAGGCTCCTTACTCATCCACCATCATGACTTATCTTCAATCAGTTTGAAGCAAGGCTTTTCATCAGCTGTCATATTAGTGAGTCCTTCAGTTCCTCTGAGTATTATGTTTAGCTATTATGTCATTCTTTGCGATGCCACTCATTGTATGTGTGTGTGTTGAGGACACTGGGGGTGGGAGCCAGGCTTGCAGTCACGCAGACCCCCTCGATGCATACAGCAATGGAAAAGTGACTCAGACATCCATTTCAAAATGACTGTCACTCATTTTTATAACATTTCAAATTAAAATGAAATTAGGAGTGGAAGAGCAGTAAGATGCTTTTCACAGTCCTTAAGAAAAAGGCATTTCTTCATATTTCAAAGCCTGGACTGACAGTAAACTAGTATAAATTGCTGACTTGGCTTCTTTCTGTTCAGCTTATTAAATAACATTCTGTATAAGGAGAGCTGTGTAATATATAAGGCTATGCATGAAATGGATAAAATATATTTAGACTGTGTCTAAAGGCCAAGAAAGTAAAGATGGAGAGGGGGAATTTGCTGGAGTCACTTCTATTGTAAAGGCATTAAAATCTGAATTAATGGTGAAATTATCCTAGCAATGACATCACACAACGACTGTAAAATCTAAACATGAGAATGGTTACTTTCAGAAAAGTGCAATATTTTACAGGCTGCAGATTAATACTGCATACACATATATGGTATTCTTACAGAGTTGCTTACTTTAATGGAAATTTCAGTTCCATGTAGACCTAGGAATTTGAAGTATTATTTTCTGTCTTCTAAGTACACTTTTCAGAGATGCATTATTCATTTATAGTTTATTACTCAGAGAGAAAGGTATTAATAAAGAAACTGTACCTGTCCTGTTTCGATGTCAAACTCTGCCGAGAAAATCAACTCAGAGCCCAGCTGGTCTAAAAAAGTCTATCACACTTTTCTTTTTTTTGGTGGAAGTCATCCTGGGCATTGCAAATCGTGCATGTGTACTATATAATTATATTGTCCATGGATTTATGCAACTCTGTTGCATATTTCATTACTTTTTCTTGCTCTACTTATTAAAACTACATTTTACATGTCTAATAATGCAATTCAAATTGTACCAAATATGAAACACTGACACCCAGGCCCAGGGAAATGATGCCTGGGCAATTTCACCTGATTCACTGAAGGACAGGAGAATTACCTTTATTGTAATGAGCTGTGGAGGGTGGTTCAGGCTGCTTTTTCACATTTGTGGTTCTGCTATCCACCTTTCTCTCGAAATCTAAAGCCCCCATCAGCTTGTATGGAAAACTTGGATGTGTTTCATACTATCATGTTCTCATCCAAGGGAAGGTGGTGGTGAAGGGAAGGAGGGGGGCCGCTTGTTGGTTTACAGGAAATCTGAACACCCATGGGATGCTTTTCAGAATCCAAACAGAGTTCAAAACATAAACATTCCACGTAATTTGTTGCTTCCATACATCATTTGCCTCTTAAAAAAAAGACTGAAAAAAATTTTTTTAATGTGTGACTACAGTGACAGAGAATGGGTGCCAACAGCTCTCTGGATGGCTTTTTATCTCATTCCCTTAGTGAAAACAGTTAACTAGGCACTGGTGAGAGATTCTGTAGCTGCACAACACAAAGCTGGCGCCGACGCCAAGTGTGGCATGCCAGATGTGTGAATACATTCTGGAGAGCAGCATCGGCAGCTCTAGCAGCTCACCATAGCCATTAATCTAGAGACCTCTGGGAGTTCCGGGTAGTGCTGTAAAACCCGGCCCTGCCAAGGCTGCATCAGATAAAGCCATCAATGCATTGTAAAAAAGACACAAAACCTATTTCATGGGCTGCACTGATCAAGCAATTACAATCATTGACTACATTAAGCAAAGAAACAGCGGGGTGCCCTATAAAATTGACTGTCAACTTGAATAATCAATAGACTCCATGTAGAGTAAATTAAATAACTGAAAAACTATTTGGAAAAGCTGAAGTTAAAAAGCCAATCAGTAATCCCTCATCCATGGCGAAACAATCCTGTTTCTAAAAGATTCTTTGGTTAGCTTTAATTCTTATCCCTGGGAAATCCTGGGACGGTGAGCTTGGGAAGGGGAGAGATTCTTCCACTTCTTTTATCTTTCTCTTTCATAACTGTACATTTAATTGGAATGTTATTTATAATCAATCGATGTGTTCTTCCTGTCATCTATAGCTGAGTACACAATCAAGGCAGGAAGGCTTTTGATTGAAAGTCAACATTGTGATGAAAGGCATTAAGGTTTGACATGGTTCATGGTTTAACCTGGGGCTTACAATAACAAGAAGTGTTTTTTTAAAAATTATATTTAGAAAAATTTGGAATTTTGGAATACTTAATTATTAAATTTTGTATAAAATAAAGTCATAAATGCAAGAGACAGAGCTATGTAAAAGCCTTCTTGAGGTTTTTGCTGATTTACCTGATTACCACGAAGATAGAGCAGTCACGACCAAATTTCACATTTCCCTCTCCATCAGCTATTTTTATCTTTTTTGCTCCATTGGAAAGTGACAAAACATGTTCAGAAAAATAAACATTAATTTATATTTTAAGTTATTGTTGCCACAAAAGTTTGCATTATTTCACAAAAAATTATTTATTCATTTACACACATATTTGTTTGTTTTGTTTCAGCCTAGAAAAACCACCATCTATAAACAATTTCCCTATTGTCTTATTAGAAAATGCAGGAGAAAAAAACGATGGAAATGTGAAATGATTTTTTATCCTAAGTAAACAAAAAAGCGTTTTTTTGTGTGTATGTTTCCTACATGGTGAAAATGTAATGATAATAATTTCAGATCTCAGAAGCCAGGTTAGTTGGTAGCAATATATCTGGATGTGAAAATGATAGCACTGGAAAAATTACCAGTACTTCTGCGTGCTTAACAAAGATATTTTTCCACCAAAAGAGAAAAAAAAAAAATGTTTGAAACCATTATTACAGAGACAATACAATTTTCTTTGTAGTCAAGTCTGTTTCTGAAAACAATATATAATAGTAATAGTATGAAGACACCTACAGCACTGATGAATACATCATTAAGCAGGCATTATTGCTGTTCCCACTGAATGTAAGATCACCCTGATATTATGAATGATTTGCATATTAACGAAAATAATATTGAGGTGTATTTAATGTGGCATTTGAATTAACTCTTAATGGCATACAAGTTCTTTGGAGCCAGGGTAGTGAATAAATTGCAGGATGAATTTGGAAATAATTGTTACTAGCTAGGCTTTGTGAACCTAGGTATCTAGAAGATATCTTAGTGGCATTATTTTTAATACACTGATGTGTTATATAGAGCCTCCTACTGTGGAACACAATAAATTAGTTGTCAATAAACAGCTTGTTTTAACAACACTCTGCTTCCTTTCCTATTAAATCTAATAGGTACAAAATCCTCTGAAATGGTGTATTTAATGAACAAGCTTTATTTTTAAAAAAATCTGCACAAGGAAAAGGAGAAATATGATGAACTAAAAATGATTATGTGTCACAATAAAATTCTCCAGCTTGTCTGCTGATGAGATAGATGATAATGTTGCCCATAAAAGCAGAAGGAGTGAGAGTGCTGCAGAGCTCTTGATAAAATGTCTTATTGAAACCTATTGTATTTACTTCTTATTAGATTCTGAACTCAAATAGATCTTGATTCTTGAGAGCTTGGGTATTTAAAAGCTTTAAGATCATCAATTACATTACTCATAATTTCCACATCTGCCTTTCCTGCTGCAATTCAGAGAGAGAGAAAGACTATTATAACAGCCTTCCTGCAACTTGATTACTGGGAGTCTCTGTTACAATGTGCACTTGAAACGCTGTTAAGATGTGAACTTAACTGCAATTTGCAGTTTTATGGAACTATTCCTGCATGGATAGCTTTTGGTAAGAATTGAAATAAAATGGTAAGAGACCTGCCAATTGATCAGGGAGAAACAGAGGACCACCTTAAAACCCAGACCCTTGTGGCATTGCAGGGAAACCTCACCTTTTGGAGCTACCCTGTTTTACCTTCCTGATACAAATTAGCTTTATGGGAGCTCATATGCATTTTGACTTAAACAAAATAATACTTCAAATGGCCAGTATATAATTGAACAGCAGTTTGGTTATGTTTATGCTGGGTAGAAGCAATGTGGGGATTAAGAGCCTGAAGGATTCTCGCTGTCAAATCGTTGCCAAAGCAGCATGATTTTTTTTTAAAAATACCTTGTTGTTTCTTAACTCCCAATGGGCAGGATATCTTGGGGGTAGTGTTCAAGATTTTCTGAGTGTTTGCTATGTATTCGAAGTTCAGGTGTCCTGATAGGAATAGTTTAAAATATCGTTTGTTTTTCAATAAAGCAGTTCAAAACACAGCACTGTACACATATAAATGTTTACTTTGTGTCATTGAATCTCACCATGTACCTAAGCAACCAAACAAGGGAGGGTCATCTCGTTCATGAAGTGGGAATTCTGGGTCTAATTCATGATTAAAATTCTGTATTTCATTTGATAGTGTAGATAGATAGTTTTTTAAGACACAGGTTTATATACACATACGCACACATGCACGCACAGGCTTACACAGAAACATGGAGGTGATTTCTCAGAAGCAAAAAGATAGCATATTTGAAAGTATGCTGCAAATCTTGGGAAAGGGGGAGGGGAGAAGACAGGAGATATTTCTGTAGAAATGACTCCTCCTGGGGAAAAATATAATCTCTGTAATTTTACCTTTTCAGTAGTGCTTTTCAATACATAAATTTTCCCTCTCTGTCTCTGAAGAATCAGCCCTGAGATCACAATCTAAGCAAACATAAGGTCCCATCATCTAGTTCTTAAACACAAAGGAGGATGTGTTGGTTCTTAACAATTCCTATAGAATTCAGAGCATTTTATTGTTCTTTGGCTAATGGTTTTATTCAGCATTTAATCTGTATGCATCCTAAAGCAATTAAACAAATACAAAAATTGGGCCAAAATATTTTGAGATTTTTCATTAAATTCATTTATTGTCAAGAAAAAATAAATTGCATTCTGGATGAGCTGTATTTCTCTCTTCAAGAAAAACACAATAGGAGAAAATAATTGATGTCTTTTCAACTAGAAGAACAACAGTTTACAGGTCCCGTGACAGTATTTACATGTTCAGAAATATATGGAGAACGTGTGAGAGTTGATCAGGGTGAAGTGCAAAGTGTTCTCCATTGCTTCTCCATTAAAATAGACTTTGATATGTATTTATGTGCACACAGTTACTGGATTATCCAGAATTATCACAAACAAATGTAAGAGTCACCCTGGCAGAAACAGCTTCAGAAAAGTTTTTAGTCACAGAAAAGAAATATCCTGCCTAAGAAGAATTTAAGTACAGGTGTTGATGTCTAGCAATGAATTTATTCTAAAAACATATTGTAGCAGTATCACTGTAGTGCTAAACCAGAAGTATGTACTTTAGGTAGATCCAACAACTCTATCAGTTCCCAGCATTGGGGAAAAAAATGTACCTGCAGAAGTTCCTCATTCTTTCATAAAACAGGGGCTATCCAGCTCATGACCGTAATTAACCTGACCTATTAAAAAGTAGACCAGTTTCAGTTTGCCCTGTTTTAGCTATTCTTAGGTCTTCTGTTCTCTCTTATTCTTAGCCCTTCTCCTTCAAGGATACAGAAAGGAACCTAACACTCTTAATGTGTTTTGAACTCTGTGATGTGCTCCAACTTTGCCTCTTTTTTTACAAGAGCTGGCAGTCACACATGAAGGAAATCAGGCGATGCCTGTAGCAGACAAGCATTTTAGCATGCACTGCTCTCTCTAGCTCAAGGCTGTGTGTAGCAAAACAGAAATGCACAGAAAGCATGTAAAAAAGAAGCACTGAACAGAAGGCAGAAGGGTGTGTCGTGACCAGCGACCGGACCAGGTGTAGGGCTCACATCCTGCCTTATTTTTAACACCCTGTCTAGATTTTTCTATTCAGTCTGTCACTTTCTTCATCACTGACACAAATATAGAATTAACTAATCAACACAGGGACTGTGTTGACTGAGCATTAATTAACCATTTTGCCCTGAAAACCTGTGGCAGGACACATGAATCTGAAAATGAATGAAAAAGAAAAAGGAAAGAAATACAGAGCACTTTGATAAGGTCATCCAATTTTATTAGCAAGAAACTATTGTTGCACTATTATGTGCCAGTTTAATTCTGTCTCAAAGTGTTGTGGCACATGTTTGGCAAGAAGCATCAGGATTGCCAATTTTCATCCAAGACTGAAAGAAAGCTTTAAAGGAAATCTATTTCAATCACCATTCTGATTCTTGAATTCCTTGTATTTAATTCCTTTTAGCTGACAGGCTGGCTTTTTCCTATCCACCTTTAAAAGTTGAGAATTTGCTACTTTTCTAGGTTCCATCTAAAAACTGTTTCTTAAAAAGTTCCTCCTTATTGCTGACCTAGACCTTCCCAAGTTCTCCATTCTTACCCCTTTGGACATATATGCACAGGTCAACGTTCTTTTCCTTATGTCTGCCTTTCAAGTATTGATAGAAATGACAAAATGCCATCTGAATTGACTCTTTTCCAAACTAAACACTCCTGATTTATTCACTAACTGCTCTTGTTACATGGTTTTAGGGCCACTCACTGTTTTGATTTCCCTTCTCTAAGTTTGCTTCCGTTTGTCTATATTTTTGTATGTGTCTTTTACTTTTACTCATTTTTTTTTTTATCCAAAGTTAATTTTCTTTAAGAGGTCAGCTAGATTTGTACAAATATCTTTACTTACACTGTGGAGGGAGGTATCTGGATATACTTGGTCCCCTGGTCCCTAGGATCAAAATCATGGCATTTTACAGAAATCATTATAGAAAGTGAGAAAATGTGAGTTTCCAGGTTGCATTTAAAATGAGAATATGTGTTAATTTAGTAGAAATTGTGCAGGATGCTGAGTGTGGTGAAACTGTTTGAAATATGCTTCTATCACTTATTAGTTGTATTGCTTAATCCTTTTGAAACTCAGTCTCCTCTTGGGTAAAATGGGAATAATGCCCATTTTGCAAGATTGTCTTAAGGATTAGAAATAACAGGAGTCAAGTGTCAAAAACAGAACTTGGCACATTATAGGCAATCAATAATAACAGCTTCTTTTGTTGCTCAGGAAGTGAAAGAATTGTTCTTAGAAAATGTTGAATAATGATGCAAAAATGGGGAAAACCAATAGAGGTAATGTCATGAAGAACTACTTACACCAATCACACGTGAAATGTGTCTCTTGCCCACAAACAACGGGCCGAAGACCACCATAAATCATTTCACAGAGATCGCTCAACTGGCCTCACACAGCATCAGCAGTTTCTAACTTACAAACCTGCTCTGCATTTAACATCAACAACACAAAGGTGAAAAGACCATAATCACTTTCTGTCCCCAGAGCATCCCTAGTCCTTTAGCACTGGGAATTTTGCATTAGTTTTTCTCATCAACTTAATAACACTTGGTGAAATAATGCCTTCAGTCAGAGCATTTATCTTATTTTATTTTGCTGCTTTTGTTTTTTTCCTCCTCTTATTTTCAATATGAAACATATTAAATACTTGGTTTTCTTTGTATAATGCGGCTGAGAAATAATTATATGGATATTCCAGTGCAGAAATACTTCCTACCCTATCAATATTCTTATTAAGAGTAATAATAAAGCAACATGTCATGAGACTATGCTGTCACAGATTCTTACCCTTGTGTATTTTTATCTTCTCCACCCTGGTTTCTTTACACATGGAGTGCTGAGTGTAACATTATTTCTGCTCTGCTAAAAGACAGTGTCAGATAAAATTGCCCTCTCAACTCTATGCCATAACAATGTCTATAAAAGTGTATTATAGTCTTTATTTAATATATTAACTATATTTGTGCATGTGTCTTTACAAATAATAATGAAAGCCCTAATGCATTTTCAAATCCAGCAGCATATTCACTGAAGATAAAAAAGGCTATTCTGAATGAAGTCTCCCTTGAATGGAAGGAAAATGAGGACATATAGTTGTACTCAGAAGAGATTTTACTTGAAGAAAATGGGAGGTTTACCACTAGGGAAAGGAGCTTGTTTCCTATGCATAATTTAGGACCTTAGGGGATGAAGCTTTTGATTTACATCCACATTCTGTTGTGTATGTGAGTTTGTGTGTGTTCACATGTGTTAGGGATAAGGTAAGGAGGTGATATTGTAAGACACAGAAAAAGAGAAATGGACAAGAGAAGAATGCATCACCTGTACAAAGATAAAGTTTATAAGGGCTCCTCAGAGGGGCAATGAGTTATCAAATTAAAGGAGAAGATTCTACATGAATGGCTAAAATGGATACTGGCACTAACTCTGTATTCCTAAGGCAGCTGACAATACTTGGAGGGGACCAAGAGAAAAAAGCTCTACCCTTCAGTAAGTGTGTGTGGCAAATCACTGAACCAGTGGGATAAACATAGCTGAACAAGTGAACAAACATAAAACCCAGCACATTACACCCCTCATGGCCTCAGGCAAAAAGCAGCTAATGAAGAAGATTATAAGTGAGTCTCCCTCACATTTCCATTCTCAGCTCTGTCTTATCAGCCCCCCAGGCTCTGGACTAGATGTTCTCACCGCTCCCTTCCTTTCCAGGTTGAGACTATGGCTCCCTGATTTGAGGCTTAGCAACTAAAGCTTTGCTTTCTTGGAATTTCATCTAAGGAAGGCTCTTGTTCTTCAGCCAGATCCCTAAGGGTGGTAACATCTTGCTTTCCTTGTTTCCTAAGAATGCCTCATGATTATACAGCAACTCAGTGGATATGAAAGAGTTAAACAACAAAACCAAACTATACACCTCAGGGCAAAGCACCAGGAGAAGTTTGTCCTCCCCCACCAATCAGTCAAGCAAAAGTAATTTCTAAAGAGAGACAGGGAATATTTTTAAGACAAAATCTTTGAGACAGCACTTAGCATAAAAATAGCTTTTAATCTTTGTGAAATATCAGATGCTTATAATTTTGTTCAACAATGGTGGTATAAGTTGACATTCTGAGGCATTCCCTTGCATTTTAGAGAAATTACTTGGAGGACAATTGCTGATGCACTGAAAAGGACATAGGCTTCGAATTGAAGTCTTAGATCTTCCACTGGCTAGCTTTGTGATCTTCGCCAAATTACTTAATTTTTATGAGCTTTGATTCCCATCCGTAAAATGGCCATTATAGGACAACATGGAAACTGGAAGGATCTGATAAGACTTTATGTGGGAAGTACCTAACATTGTGCTTGTCATAGAGACATAACTTGATGAATGTCATTTCTTTTCCACTGCCCACCCTACAGCTCCTTTGTTTTATGAATTTGTTCAATAACAATTAGCAACAAAACGTGAGCAGCACAAAGCAACAGAAGTTGGGACTTTCGGCTAACTGTGGTGGCATGATCACATATAGTTGTATTTCTGAAACCCTTTTAAAATTACTGTAAAGGAATTTAAAAAGTATAATCTCACAAATACAAAGGGAACAGGAGAGGAGGTGAAAGTGGATGAGAGATGCTGGCACATATATGGAGTTGGGAAGTGAATGGATGAGAAGTATCTAACTTAGGAGACCAAAGAATGCTGAACTCCAAGCACCATCACAGAAACAGATACCAACGGAAAGCAGCTTTATTCAAGTAAAAGAAAGTCAGAAAGACCCAGGATTGAAGCACTGGATTTCTTCCCTAGAAGATGAGAGTGAGAGGTGAAGTGAAAATAGAAAGGTTACATGAAAGTCTGATTATCTATATGAGAAGCAGTCAGACCCTCAGATCCTATCACTCCCCCACCCACTGCCTCATCCCCAGTAAAGTGAAACTCTTCATCCTGCTATGAAGGCAGAGCCATATTCTCTGGAGAAACTAAACCACAGAATTACCAGTCTCTGGATCCCTGGCACAATGGATAGTGGAGTTGAAGTGCTAGAGGGAAATAGAAATAGCAAGAGAAAGTAGACATTGAACAGTGAAACTGCAAGCCTTCTCTCCTCTTTTTGCTCCTAGCAATTGGACAGTCAAGCCTCAAGATATAAGCCGGGGGATTAGAGAATATATCCCTGGAGAAACTGTTAGACAAATAAGAATTTGAGATTCCAACATTTAAAGTCCCCACCAAAATGTCCAGAATTCCTTCTAACCATCCTACAATGAAGCTCGCTGGGTGACAAATGTTGCTCCCACACACACCCTTTCAATCAACTTTTTTATTGACTTGGTACTGTGAATTAGTGAATTGCCAAAGATCACCACACATTCATGGAATGCTTCGAACAAGAAAGATCCAAGCCTAAATAAAGAGGTAAGGGACATCTGTATGAAACAGAGACAGTGCAGGGAGTAGAAGGAAACTTCCAAAATATCCATAAGTATAACCTTAGAGAATTTATTTTTGTATAGCAATTCAGGAAGCACTAAAGAGTTAACAACAAAAGACACTTTTAGCCTCAGGGCAAGGCAGGATGAACAAGTGTAGGATACTAAAAAACAAGTCAGTAAATAGCAACAAAAATGCACAATGGACAAATCTGAGACTGAGAAAACACTTTTTTGTTTCAGTTGAAACAAAAATTTAAATAATGGAAAAGGAAAGCATCCTGAAAATAGATCAAGAAAACAAAGCAGGGACTTCCCTCATGGTGCAGTGGATGAGACTCCACCTGCCAATGCAGGGGACACAGGTTCGATCCCTGGTCTGGGAAGATCCCACATGCTGTGGGGCAACTAAGCCCACGCGCCACAACTACTGAGCCTGCGCTCTAGAGCCCACAAGCCACAACTACTGAAGCCCGTGCGCCCTAGAGCCCGTGCGCCACAACTTCTGAGCCCATGCACCACAACTACTGAAGCCCGTGTGCTCTAGGGCCTGCATGCCACAACTACTGAGCCTGCATGCTGCAACTACTGAAGCCCGTGTGCCTAGAGCCTGTGCTCCACAACAAGAGAAGCCACCACAATGAGAAGCCCATGCACTGCAACAGAGAGTAGCACCTGCTCACAGCAACTAGAGAAAGCCCACATGCAAAAAGGAAGATGCAACACAGCCAAAAAGAAATAAAATTAATTAAAAAAAAGAAAACAGAACAAAGTTGAATTAAGAAACACAATAATAAAAGTATGGTATTAAACAATAACAAAAGAAAACTGAGAATTGAAGGACATGGATTTTCAGATTGAAATTACCCGTGAAATGCTCAGCACATTGTATGAAAATCTGCATGTAAATTATTGTGGGTAAGAAAAGAAAGCAAGTAAAAATCAGCAGAATATATTCGAAAGATTAGAAATCCGGATGACTCTAGAGTATCACAGCAAAACTGAAATCTAGAATGTGATGGCTTTCAAATGCTGAGCAAAAAGAATTTTCAACTTAAAATTGTATACCTAGCCAAACCATGCATCAGTGAGGTAAAATAAGGATATTTTTACACAAGACTCAAAAAATAAAAACTCTTGGATGCTCTTTCTCAGAGAGAGCACAAGTAAGAGGAAGACATGGGTTCAAGGAAACAAGAGATGAAGCAAAAAGAACCCAGAACCCAGATGAGAAGAAAAGAGAAACTCAGGATGACTGTGCAGAAAAGTTCAGGATGAACTAGGACAGCTTTTCCAGCCTGGAAGAAGGAATGGAGGACTCCAGGAGTAATGCTTCCAATTAAGAAAAACAAATCGGAAAGAACATGTGGTGGAGATTTTTAGTTCTATAGAAATTATAAGGCTAAATCTTTGATGGCAAAAGGCAACTGGAAAAAAAAATAATCCCTGTAGCTCCAGGAAAACAGAAGTTGGACAGGAAAGGATATGTAATCATAGCACTATGGTACTCAGCTGTGAATAATATATATATATATGTTTATATTTAATGATATTTAAAATATTTATAATAACACCTCAAATTGTAATCTAAATCTATTGGGAGGATGAGCAATGGATTTTCTACATGTGGAGAGCATATGTTGGGAAGAGGGTAAATATTACTTGTAATAGGAAGTCACAAGAAAATATCAAAAAGTGATGACAAATCAATAGATAGTAGAATAAACATATTATTGGAAATAAAATTATAAATAGTCAAATGAGTTGAAAATGATTTTCTGGGTTACAGGAAATGAGGGATCAGGAAGTATGAGGCAGGGTACTCATTGCTTTTCAGAATAAACCATGCAATACTATATGAATTTTAGAACGAGGATGGAGGTCTCTGGTGGCCTGTATCACATCATCACATGTGCTCAACTCTAATTTTGGCCATTTCTTGGGAGGACAAACACACCTGATGCCAATAGGGTCCAATCTCAAGCATAGATTTTCTGCCCCAGTGACTTCTCAGAAGCTGTTGGGGCCCACGGGAACCACTGCACAGGACTATCCGTGAAGAGCAAGTGATGGGAAATAAACACTCCCAGGGTAACCCTCAATTGATGGGGGATGGGAGTCAGTGGATGGGGACTGAGAGTCAGCCTTCAGAGGATAATTCCAGAAGATACTCTGGATACTTCTCAGGAGGTTCTGCTGGAACTGACCTTCTAGTCCCACTCCTGTTGCCCACCATAGCTACACCAAATCTTTTCTCCTTCCTGTCTCAATCTCCCTGCTCTCCCACTCCTGCTTCCTGGAATCACCTCCACGGTAAACTTTCTACACCCTAGTCCTTGTCTCAGCCCTGACTGCAGGAGGATACAAACAAAATAAAAAACATATATAAAAATTATAAGATATAAGTTTAAAAAATTAGAATTAGGATAAAGAAAATAGTTGTATTGATGTTATAGAAAAGAGATTTTATGGCTTGGAATTCCTAGTCACAGCCTTATACCTAGTTTCAAAATACATTGTGTTTTAACTTAAAAACAGAAATGAGCATGCTGTGCTTTGAAGAATATTTTAGATGACTAAAATGTCCCTAATGATGATGAAGACTGATGCTGAATATGCTGGTGAAAAGCTGAAATAAAATTGTTTCATGAAATGTTAGAGGGGAAGATTAACATATTATTTTATAATTGTTTAATTAAAATATTTAACATGAAATATGTGATATCAATATCATATATATGATTTACTTATATAACTACATTAATAAATTATATATACTATTCTATAACATATATTCTTTATATAATATAATAAATGATTTAATATATCAAAATGTATGGTTATTTGAGGCAAGTAGCAGAAAGTCACTGCATTGAACTGAAAGTAATTATTTACTCAGATACAGTATTTTCTACCAGCCTATAAGCAACCTTGTCAGAGCGGACCATTATGGGATATAGAAATGAACTAACCAGAGTGACCACAGAGTAATGCAGAAACAGGATGACAAAGGACTCATACCCTGAACTATCCTGGTGAAGGTTAGTTGGCAAGTCAAGGAAGATTGACAGTTTACATCAATATCACCCTGAGATCACTACAACAAATTATTTGAAATTTTTGAATGACGGCTGTGGGTATGTGTTAGATTTCATATACATATTATTGCTAAAATTCTCTCTTCCATAACCCCTAGAATAATCACTTCTGGAGAGCTTCTTACTTCTGTCTGTTATCGCTGACTGGAACCTTGTTTCGGAACCTTGTTTGCCTCTTAAATATATTATAATTGTTCTGTAGTGTCTACTTTCCATTCTACGTGTAGCCTCATGGCAATCTCATCCAGTCCTTGGCTTCAGGCTTCAATTGCCTTAGATCAACGATTCTCAGTGCTGGCTGCATATTAGCAACACCTGTGGAACTTTTAAAACCTACAAATACCTGGACTCTACTCTCTCTAGACCTGAGATTCTGATTGAATTGTTCTGGGGCCAGCCACGTGATCTGAAATCTCCCCAGGTGATAATCAACAGCTGAATTGAAATCTATTCATGTAGATGCTGATGACTCACAAAACTTAATATTTAGTTTCTACCTTCTACTGAGTTGCAGATCCATATTTCCTAATGCTATCTGTGAGGTGGCATTGGGCAGTGATTGAGAATGTGTGTTTTTATACTGTAATGCCCCAACCCCCAGGCCACAAACCAGTGCTGGTCTGTGGCCTGTTAGGAACTGGGCTGCACAGCAGGAGGTGAGCAGAGGGCAAGGAACGAAGCTTCATCTGTATTTATAGCTGCTCCCCATCACTCGCATTACTGCCTGAGCTCCCATCAGATCATCAGCGACATAAGATTCTCATAGGAGCTCGAAACCTACTGTGAACTGCGCATGCAAGGCATCTAGGTTGCTCACTCCTTATGAGAATCTAATGCCTGATGATCTGAGGTGGAGCTGAGACAGTGATGCTAGCGCTGGGAAGTGGCTGCAAATACAGATTATTGTTAGCAGAGAGGTTTGACTGAATAGAGACCATAATAAATCAATTGCTTGCAGACTCATATCAAAACCCTATCAGTGAGTGACAAGTGGCAATTAAGCTGCATCTGGTGGCAGGCTTCAAGTCAGAATCCAACACTTATTCTAGTCCATGTGTGGCCCGCCCATTATTTTGTTTACCACTTCCATCCGTGCCTCTTTCCCACACTGTGTATTTGTCTCAGTCACAGTTTTAGTAATCCCACGAGCTAACCCTAGCCAAAATGAGTAAAAAACAAACATCGCTGGAGAGCTTCTTTGAAAAGGGGGAAAGTCTCAATGATGAGACAGCAGAAGACTCTAAGACTGCCAACAAAAAGAAAGGTGCATTTAAAAGACAATCAAGAGTCCTTAAATTGCGGGTTCATTGCAACAGGTGATTCACATTCTCCAAGCCTGCTTTGTATAATATGTAACGACCAGCTATCCAGTGAAGCCATGAAACCTCCGAAACTGCTTCGCCACATGGAGACCAAGCACCCTGCATTAAAAGACAAGCCTTTGGAGTTTTTTCAAAAGAGAAAAATGTGAACACAAAGAACAGACGCAATTATTGAAGGCCACCACTTCATCAAATGTGTCTGCACTGAGATCATCATTCTTAGTGGCTAACCACATTGCTAAAGCTAAGAAGCCCTTTACTATTGGTGAAGAGTGGATCATGCCTGCTGATAAGGACATGTGTTGTGCACTTTTAGGAGAGGCTGCAGTTCAAAAGGTGGCACGTGTTCCTCTGTTGGCTAGCACCATAACTAGACGAACTAATGAAATAGCAGGATATTGAGGCACAATTATTAGAGAGAATTAATGAGTCACTGTGGTATGCAATCCAAGTTGATGAGTCTACCGATGTTGACAACGAGGCAACAATGCTTGTTTTTGTGTGATATATTTTTCAGGAGGATGTGCATGAGGGTATGTTATGTGCACTTTTGGTGCCAACCAACATCACAGCTGCAGAACTATTCAAGTCTTTGAATGATTACATATCAGGAAAACTGAATTGGTCATTCTGTGTCGGGATATGCACGGACGGAGTGGCTGTCACGACTGGACAGCTTTCTGGTTTCACTACTCATTTTAGAGGTTGCTTCTATGTCATTCATAGAGAAATGCTGGCTAGCAGAAAAATGTCACCTGAACTTAATAACATTTTGCAGGATGTGATTAAAATTATCAACCACATTAAGCACATGCCCGTAACTCACATCTGTTCATGCAGCTCTGTGAGGAGATGGACGCAGAGCACACACGTCTTCTCTTATACACAGAAGTGAGATGGCTTTCTAAAGGTAGATCACTGGCCAGAGTCTTTGAGTTATGAGAGCTGCTCCAGAGATTTCTTTTAGAAAAACAGTCACCACTGGCAGCACATTTCAGTGACACAGAATGGGTCGCAAAACTTGCTTACTTGTGTGACATATTCAACCTGCTCAACAAACTCAATCTGTCACTTCAGGGGAGAATGACAACTGTGTTCAAGTCAGCAGATAAAGTGGTGGCGTTCAAAGCCAAATTGGATTTATGGGGGCAACGAGTGAACATGGGGATTTTTGTCATGTTTCAAACATTAGCAGAGATTTTGAAAGAGATGGAGCTGGGGCCTTCTTTCTCCCAGCTGGTGCATGATCACCTATCTCAGCTTTCAAAATAGTTTGAGCATTACTTCCCAACCACAAAAGACCCCCAAACTGGGAAGGAATGGATCCGCAACCCATTTGTGACTAAGCCAGGTGAATTGACTTTGTCCATGCTGGAAGAGGATCAACTGCTTGAGATCGCAAATGACGGTGGCCTTAAAAGTATGTTTGAGACAACTTCAAATCTCCATACATTCTAGATTACAGTCAAGGCTGCATACCCTGAGATTGCCACATAAGCACTGAAAAGCCTGCTTCCATTTCCAACATCCTGTCTTTGTGAAGCAGGGTTTTCTGCAGTGACAGCAACCAAAACGAGATTACAGAGTAGACTGGACATAAGCAACACACTTTGGGCGTCACTGTCTCCCATCACCCCCAGATGGGACCATATAGTTGCAGGGAAACAAGCTCAGGGCTCCCACTGATTCTGCATTATGGTGAGTTGTATAATTATTTCATTATATATTACAGTGTAATAATAACAGAAATAAAGTGCACAGTAAATGTAATGCACTTGAATCATCCCCAGACCATTCCCTGCCACCTTCCCCACCCCCAGTCCGTGGAAAAATTGTCTTCCACGAAACTGGTCCCTGGTGCAAAAAAAGGTTGGGAACCACTGCTGTAATGGAATCCTTGTTTTGGGACTTAACTGTGTGAACCTGCACAGATTACTTATCCCCTTTATGCCTTTGTTTTCTCACCTGTGAAATGGGGTTGACAATAGTAGTGGGGATTGAATAAAATAATGTTTGTAAAGCACTTAGTGCAATATTTAGAACATAGTGCTTTAAAAACAGAAGTCATTTATTTATTATAGTTGCCTTTTAGGTTCTTTAATTTTAGTATTTTCAAAGTGAATTTGTAAAAAATGTTTGCTGTAACATTATTTTCAACAATAAAAATTGGAAAATACTAAGTGTTCAGCAATGGGGAATTGGTCGAGTAAAATTTGGTGTATCCATATGACAATATATTATGTTAAGAGGCCATTAAAAAATTATGGGGTAGAAAAACATTTATTTACTTTGTAAACATTCTTTTTATTTTGTAAAATGGTGTAATATATTGTGATATGAAAAAGCAAGCTATGCTTCCATTTACATAAAACAAAAAGACAAACAAAAATTTCTATGTGTCTGCATGCACATACTGCCACATAGCAAACTTTTATTAATGATAGCAATTAGGAGATGAGAATCCAGTTGGCTTTTCCCCCTTTGCATTTCTTCTGTGTATTCCAAGTTTTCTGCCTATTTGGAGAAAAAAAGTTCTTATAAAATAGAAAAAAGAATTGATGTCACGTTCTTTTTGCTGAAACTTGCTTTTTCTCTTTGTTTTTGAGACTACACCTAAACTCACCATCCACTTGATTTTATAAATTAGAAACCAGGATTCGCCTCTGATCTTCCTTCTCGGCTCACTCCCTACAGGCCATCACGTCCATCACTTGTCTCTTTTCTGACCCCTTTTCTTTTTTCTTTTTTTTTTTTTTTAACTTTTAAAAGCATTTTATTTGACGATAATTTAGAATTTATAGAAAGTAGCAAGAATAGTATAAATAACTTCATATTCTCTATGCTCAGGGTCACCTATGTTAACATTTTACCCCATTTGGTTGGTCTTCTGTTTCTCTCTCCCACCTCTTCCCTCCCTATTTCTCTCTTTCTCTCTCTGTCTGAGCCTTCTTCTTGATTCCTGCCACCACTGCCTTCTTTACTTTAAGTCCTCATCACTTGTTCCATGGTCCACTGAAAATTTCTCAAGTATCTTCCTCTTTCCAGTCTCTGCTCATTCCATTGCATCCTCTATCACATCTATTTTCCTAGAAGTCAAGTTATGCAATTATATGTTCGCCTTCTAATAAATTTTGCTGATTCCTGTTGTCCATTAAATAAAGCACAAACATCTTAACATGTTGCATTAAACTCTTCATGATCTGGGTACAATTTCGGCCTCATAGACTACACTCCATCAATCCACTCTATGCTCTATTTATATTGAACCCTAAAATGTATGATTCCTTGGAATAAGGCCTTGTCATTACTCACATTTTGTTACTCACATTTTGTCATTACTCATTTTTGTTACAATGTGGAATAGTCCCTTATATCTATATCATTTTTTTGATCTGGCAACAGTTATTTTATTCTTTTGCACCCAACTGTTAATTTTCCTGCTTCAAGAAGCTTTCTTTCCTTGCCTCCCTATGTCCTTCCTATTTCCAAGTCATTGTTACTTGCACCTTCTTTTATATTCTTACACCCTTGTTTGTAACGAACTATGAACAAATTTTGTTTTACATTATTCTTTCAGTCTTTGAGTGCTTACAGCACTGGGCAAGACAGTGAGAATGAAACAATGTGGAAGATAGACAAAGGCTGTGTCATCATGGAGCTAAAATACGGGGGAGATGGGGATGAAAGATAAGCAAATGACAGATTATGGCATATGCCATTCTTTTGGTGTTCTGAGACCAAATTTCCAACATGTGGAGGGGAGGTTTCCCATACCAAAAGTCAGCCATTCTCAGGATGCCAGCTGGGTGTCCTAAATTCAATACAATTCTGACACTATCTACCTGGAGATAACATTAGAGCCCACGGGTTAAGGGCTCAGTCCTACAAGACTGCTCCACCCTCCCCCACTTCAGATGCCAGTTGCAAGCTCAAGTAGTTACCAATGCTTCTGATCAACTAGCTATAATCAGAAGTTCCCACCACTGCCTCGTCAGGTTTGATTAATTTGTTAGAGCAGCTCACAGAACTCAGACTAACATTTTACTTACTAGATCACTAGTTTTTCATAAAAGGATATAAGTCAGGAACAGCTGGCTGAAAGAGGTGCATAGGGGCAAGTTGTGGGGAAAGGGCTCAGAGTTTCCGTGCTCTCTCCAGGAGCCACTCTCCGAAAACCTCCATGTGTTCACCAACCTGGAAGCTCTCTGAATTCCATCCTTTTGGGTTTTAATGGAGGCTTCATTATATGGGCATGATTGATTAAATCATTGGTCATTGGCAAATTAACTCAGTCTCTGCTTCCCATTGGTAGTAGTGAGAGGACTGTAAATTCCAACCCTCTAATCACAAGGTTGGTTCTCTTGACAATTAGTCCCCCATTTTTAGGTTACCTAAGGGCTTTCCAAAAGTCACCTCATTAACATAACAAAAGACACATTTATTGTTGTTATTAGAGGGAATTCCTAGGGTTTTAGGAGCTCTGAGCCAGGAACCATGGATGAAGACAATATGTATATGAGAAATATATATTTGGTCATCTGAATTATACACATATTTATATATATCTTATATATCATAATATTGCATCCAGCAAGCAAGTCAGCAGAGTGAAGCCCAGTAGAGAGTAGCATAAGAGGCTACTTTATATAGAGTATTTGGGGCAGGCCTCTCTGAGGAGGCAACATGAGCTGAAACCGGAAAGATGAGAAGAAGCCCACTATTTGAAGAATAAGGGGAAGAATAGTTCTGGCTGACTAAGTAGGCGGAAGGCTTATAGATGAGAAAGAGCATGCTGGATTCTCAGAAAATAAAGGTCAATGTGGTAACAGCTCACTAAAGGATGGGATGTAGAAGGAGATAAAACTAAAAAGAAAGCTGGATTTGGAGGCCATGGTGGGATTTGTATTTTATTTTTCAAGGAATAGAAAACTATGAAAGGGATTTAAAGCAGAGGGGTAATATGTTTTGATCTTTTTCTTTCTTTTTTTTTTTTTTTTTTTGATTAAATACCTTAGTCTAGCTCTTGTGAAAAAAAAAGAATCAGATGGGCCATGAGTACAGTAAATGAAATGGGAAGACCTTCAGTAACCCTGTGGATACATAATGGCACCATACACCAGAGAGGTGGTACTGGGGAGTTGGGGAGACTTAAATGGATTTGAAATATTTCTTGAATTAGAAGTGACAAAGTCAGCTGACAAATAATAAGGGATAAGCCTTGTAGCCTTGGGCTTCAGATGCTGGCCAGTGGGGTTGCTAGTTACAAAAGGGATGATGGGATAACTTCTCAGTGTTTCAGATTTGGCTAATCAAGAAATCAGTCTCTGCCTTTTCATTTGGACCACATGATTTTAATCTGAGGCCCTTCAGCCCATTGGTTAGCAATCAAGCCTGAGGCATTTCCTGATGCTGCTCATCCCCTCCTCCTACTAGCCCCCAGCTTCTGTTGAGCAGCTGTTCAGACTTCAGCTATGGTTACCCTATTTTCCTCATCACTGTATCCTTAGAATCTAACACAAAGTATGACAAATCACAGGTGCTCTGGATTATTTGCTGAACGAATGCATGTATAAGTCAATTGCCAATAAACTCAATATAGTAGTTAATTTCACAGTAAGGATTTGGTTATTCCCAACAATTACATTTGCTGAGTTTATATATTTCCAAATAATTTATTTAGATCTTACTAAGAGGAGGTGGCTCAATTTGGTGTACCCAAATGAAACAGACATCATTATCTAGGGGTCCTAATGAAATAGATTAGAAAATGAGAGTTACAGATTTAGTCACCTAAGGGAGACCATACTTATTTGGGTCACCTAGCCAAACACACTTCCATTTACACTTTCAAATGTATTTTTCTCATTTCCATACTTAATTAACCTAAGGAAATAGGGCAGGTTTTATTCTTCCCATTTTGCATGAGACCAATGAGAAATGGAAAGTTAAGTCACTTGTCCAAAGTAACAAGCCTGGTCTCTGGAAAAACCAGGAATGGAAGCTGCACTTTCTAACTTTTGGTCTGTGCCATTTCTGCCATGCTGTGTGCACATTTCCTCACAGTTGTGTATATGCAATGAGCTGGCATGACTGTTTGAACTACCTCTGGAATTTCGCATTGTGTCTTAAATGAAATAGCTCAAAAGCAATGTTATACAGGCACACTTACTTACACTATCATTCATTCCTCTACTTAGAGTACTAAAATATTTAAAAAGTCAAATCTTAAGTATCTAAATTATTTCGTCTTTTGATAGGAAGGGAAACTGTGCATATTGACAGAAGACTAATTTAGAAACTGAGAAATCTATTTTATTCCTCTGGACCCTGAATTTTCATAGCTTTCTAGTCCTTTTGTTCCTTTTTCAGTAAATTATTCAGCCAGGGTTTCCATGAGAGTAAAGAAGTTGAACTCCTCTGGCAAGTGATACTATATTACTATAAAACAAACATCATCTATACATCCATAATCATTACAAGCCACAAGCCACATTTTTTAAGAGTTACCTGTAAGGAGAGACAATCATATTGCACTGCCAAAGAGGGAGAAAAATTACTTTAGTGCCCAAGTCTGCAGAATAAACCCTTAGACAAGAGAGTTCATGGAGCTGGATTTATATCTAAACCTTCTGTTTTATAGGTCACAGATTTAGCACTCAACCTCATTCTGCTTTATTTTCTTCATCTTAACTCCTGTGATACTATTTATTAAGGGAGATGGCAGGTATCTGCCTGTCTCCTTCATAGAGAAGAACATTTCAGAAAGGACTACATGCACAGAAATATCCAAACAAAGCGAATTTCTCCTATCTGGAATAATCAAGCTATTCATAATTGTACTTCCTACCAGTCAGAGTATAAAATGCCAGTGTCAGATGAGGTTTATAACAGAGACACAGGAAAGCATATTAATCTTAGATGAGTGAGTTTGAGGTCGCATCGCTTTCCAATGAGAAATGAGGTAGAGATAATATCAAGTTCTGATGAGTTTTTAGCAGGCAGATCACGACCTGATGCAATGTGAAGTCGATCTTCAAAATTCACTGTGGTCTGATTTTACTTGTCCTCAAGGATAGTCATTAGCCTGAGCTCACACTATTGGAATTTGGTTTTAAGGATGGGGCAAAGTTTTCCTGCCATAATTGCTTCCATCTGCTCCACTAACACATGTGTTCCTGCAATAAAATTTTCTAAAACTCTCCAAACTCCACATGCCCCCCTTTGACTGGGATCTTGCTGTACTGATGTTTCACCTGCATTCTGTCTGGGTGGGAATCTGTGTTGCAGCTGGATGCTGCTTTGAGGGTGGGGATGCTAGGGGAAGTACAATGCTTGCTATAAGACTCCAGTGGCAAATTGAACACAGGCTTTTGCCTTGAAAACCTCAAATTGCGGTCATGTGTGTTAGATCATACACTCTGCTCATGTCTCATCTCCTTCCAATGATTTCTTTTTCAATTCATTTTATTTATTTATTTTAAAGGACACAAGTAATATACAAATATATTCTTATTATAAAATTCTTCTATTGGAATAGAAAAAAAGAAAGTTCTCCTTGAGCACACCTTCCTCCTCTACCACAAATAATAAATGAGATGTTTTCTAGGGAGCTGGAATTTCCTCTCCTTAAGAAACAAACCTGTCTTATATTCTGTCTATGAACAGATAGTCAAAGACCTCCGAAACATCTCCAAATGAAAGAAACCAAAGGAAAATAATTTTATTAAGTCACCCTAAATCACAAAATGCAAATACTCTATGAGAAGCAAAAGTGTATCTCAATGGGCATTGCTCCAGGCAGGGGGAGGGGGATGGAGATTATTGAATTGGTTTGATAAGCCTAACAATTTCAGTATGAAGATCTTTGTGTACCTGAACCTCAAATTACTTTGAGGTTCATCAAGTGTGGTAGTGTAGCGTATATTACTGTAGTTGTGATCTAAGTGAGAATTACTTGCCTGATTTCGGGTTCTGAAGTTCCCTCATGTGGCTAGAATGAAACGAACCTGGGCTGCATCCAGAAACTTCCTCAGGAACTGGGGTTGCTGAATTGTTGGCTTCCTTGATCAAGAAGTGCTGAGGGTGCCACCAAGAAATAAGCAATATGCATATTATTACTTTGTTTAGTTTCTAAAACCATAGTTGTTAGTTGCAGGATCTTATTTAGAAATCTCATTTTCATGTATACCTTTGTGTGTATGTATAATATGTATATATATATTTAATTATATATATTTGTTGAGATACATAATTTTTCTAATTTTTTTGTTGGTAAAAACACAGACTTTTAAATGTAATAAATGCATAGTATGGATATGTTTGTCTGTATTCCTTTTAGTCCCTATGGACACTAACATTCCTTGAGGAAGGTAAAAAGTTCAAAGTCCAGAGTTGATAGTTTAGGTTGTTAGATTTATCTACCACCTCTGATGAATGTTTTGTCCAAGAGATAGCATTCATTTAAAAATAGAAAGTCTGCGTTCCCTGGTAGACTGTTTAATGTAGACAGGGAAAGCATGGGCAGAGAGTGAGGCTGTGCTGTTGTCAAGGCCCAAGAAGGACAAGACAGGAAGACCAAGGATCGTATGCTGAAGAGGATCAAAGAGGTCATCTAATCCATCCCCTGAACATCAATCCTGGCCTTAGACAAGACCACTCCTAAGCCACAGAAGACATATGACTGTCAAGCCACACTAAAGTGTCTCAGGAGGCACACCCTCCCTCTGTAACTCATTCAGAATCCAATAAAGCTGCCAGAAAGTTCTTGCATGCCTCTCCCTGGCCATCTATTACTTATTTCATGGAAATCAAAAAGTGTGTGTTAGCATCTACCCCAATAGGATCTCAGGTTTCAAAACTATTAAAGGGTTCTTTTTCAGCTTTTTTGTTTGTTTTAGATTCCTTTATATAATATTTAATGTATATATAACATATTTGGGGAAATTGTGAGGAAGTAAAATAATAAAATAAATGGACATAAATCCACTACCTGACAAGACCTATTTCCATTGCAGGCATCTGAATACGCTTTTCTGAGTCCATTGCTTTGTACCCAGGAGTAACAATTATTCTGAATTTTGGATTTAGCATTCCTTTGCTTTTTCTTTTCTTTTTAGATTTGTATGTAATACAATCTAAAATTTAGATGATTTATTTTTACTGTTTTAGCTTTATAAAAATGAAACTGTAAGTATTAACCCATGTCTTACTTTTATCTTTCAAAATAATATTTCTAAGATTCATTGATGTTTTGTAAGAGTTGACTCATTTTCATTGTTATATAATATTCCTTCCTCTGAATGTATCACAATTTAATTGTTTTTCTGCTGATGGACATTTCAATAGTTTCCGTTTTTTTTGCTGTTATAAACAATGCCATTATGAAAATTTTGAATTATCTTGTTTCCATGATAACCTATGAGTTTCTCTAAAACAATATTTTTTAAACTATGGATTAGAAGTCATTATCAGATCATAAAATAAGTTTAATAAGCCTTAGCCAGAAATTTTTATAAATGAAATAATTGAATAAAAAGCCATCAGATTAAGAGTATTCATAAGGGGCTTCCCTGGTGGCGCAGTGGTTGGGAATCCGCCTGCCAATGCAGGGGACACGGGTTCATGCCCCGGTCCGGGAGGATCCCACATGCCGCGGAGCGGCTAGGCCCGTGAGCCACAACTACTGAGCCTGCGCGTCTGGAGCCTGTGCTCCGCAACAAGAGAGGCCGCGATAATGGGAGGCCCGCGCACCGCGATGAAGAGTGGCTCCCGCTTGCCACGACTAGAGAAAGCCCTTGCACAGAAACGAAGACCCAACACAGCCATAAATAGATAAATAAATAAATAAATTTATATATTAAAAAAAAGAGTATTCATAAAATTTTTGGTTTTATATTTGTATGTTTTGAATGTACTGGGTAGAAAAGATAAAGCCAAATTGCTTTCCAAGTGATTGTACTAATTTACATCTCCAATAGTGATAGATATTGTTTTCTTTGTTCCAGATTCTTGCTAATGATTAAAATTGCCAGATTTCTTAGATTTTGCCATTTTGGTATGAAATTTAATTGAGTTTTTAATTTTCATTTCCTTGATTACTGGTAAGGTTGAGTATTTTTTCATATGTTTATTTGTCATCTATACATCTTATGTAAAACACTTCTTATATGTTTTGCCCAATTGCTATTAGGTTATCTTTTTCTTTATTGCCTTGATTCAAGTACTTTATATGGTATAGATACAATATTTTTTTAGTTATTTTTTCGAAAATATCTTCTCCCATTTTGTGATTTGTTTTCATTTTCTCTATTGCCTCTTGTTAAGCAGAAGTATTTAGTTTTAATGTAGCCATATATTTTTCTATTTTATGGCTAATGCTTTGGGGTCTTCTTTAATAAACCTTTCTGTACTCCAAAGGCATAAAGTATATTCATAAATTTTCTTCTAATTGTTTAAAAGATTTTACTTAAAATGTGATATGAAGTAAGGATCAAAGGACATTTTATTCCATAAGGATACTGAATTGTCCTAATACCATTGGTTGCAGAGACCATCCTTTACTCAATGATCTGCAATGTTATTTATTTAATATATCTATTTCCACATATGTAAAGGTCTTACATTGTCTTAATTATTAGACAGTGCATTACTAGATGAGAGCTCAATATATCTTAATCAGGAGGCTCTTGGCATTTGGGGCAGTATTATGTGAGGTTTTGTCACATGAGACTGCCTCACACATTGCAAGATGCTAGTTTTGGTAGAAAGCATTTTGCTAGTCATTGTGAGTAAGAAAATCATTTCCCACCCCCACCATTTTAAACACTCCATTGATAACATGACCAGTTGAAAACCACTGTATATGGCTTTACAACAGATGTAGATACCTGGTAGAGTAGGTCCTCTATCCTTATTTTTCTTTTTAGTTTGTTTTGACGAACTTTAGACCTTTTCTCTTTCTTCAGATTTTAGAAAAACTTGAGTAGCTCCTCAGAACATCCTTTTAGAATTTTGATTGAAATTATGTTTAATCAATGGTCCAATTTGGGCAGAATTAATATATGAGTCTATCTTCCTACTCATGAGTAAAATCCATTTATTCAGGTCTTTTCTAATGTCTTCAATAAAGTAAAAAAATCCCTGAAGCTCTTGTTTATATTTTGTTATTTTTAGGTATAGTATTTTTTCACCATTATTATAAATGGGAAAACTTTATTTGTATTCTTCAGTATATGGATAGGCAATTGACTTTCTTATGTTAATTTAATATGTGGTCACCTTGCTAAACTCTCACTCAATTCTAATGATTTATGTACACTCTTTTAGATTTTTGCCGATATTGGCAATCATATCATCTGTGATAGTTCTATTTTTCCTTTACAATCCTTATATGTCTTAGTCTCTTTTCTTTTCTTACTAGTCAAGACTTTAGTACAAAGTATCCTAGGGATCTCATAACAAATTATAGCAAATTTAGTGACTTAAAAGAGCAGAAATTTATTCTCTCACAGCTCTGGATATCAGAAGTCTGAAATCCAGATGTTGGCAGCATTGGTACCTTCTTGAGGCTCTGAGGGAGAAACTGTTTCATGCCTCTCTGCTAGCTTCTGATGACTGTTGCCAACCCTTGGCATTCCTTGGTTTATAGCTGCATAACTCCAACCACTCCTTCTGTTTCATGTGACTTTCCCTCTCTGTGTTTGTGTCTCTCATTTCCCTCTCCTTTCTCTTATGAGGACAGGGTCCTTGGATATAGAATCCATCTTAAATTTAGGATGTTCTCATCTTCAGATCCTTAACTGCATCTGCAAAGACCCTATTTTCAAATAAGGTCAATTTCCAGGGGTATTTCTGGAAATACCTAGGGTATTTCTTTCAGGGAGAAATCATTCAACCCACAACAGACCTCCAAGAAAATATTGAATAGACACAGGCTAATATGTTCCAGTACTTTAACTCTTAGTTTTTATTTTAATTTTTATAAAGATGGTATGTTTAGATTTATTATTAATTAGCCAGACTATGTTACATTTATTTGATCATCTCTACTTCTTGCTTCTTAGACCTTATTTTTAGAGTCTTTTTTTCTTTTCTCTGAAGTATATTTCACAGAAGTTTCTTTAGTAAATTTCTTTTGGGAGTAAATGCTGTTTTTTTTCTTTTTCTGAAAATGTTTTTATTTATTCTCATCATTAAAAAATAGTTATGTTGCAAACAGTGTTCTGAGTTGACAGTTATTTTTTCACCATACCTTAAAAATATTCTATTTTCTTGGCCTTGATTTTGAAAAGTTGCCTATTGGTGTTTCGTTTACAAGTAATTTCTTTTTGAATGCTTTAAAGAACTTCCCTTTGTGTTTGATGTTCTGAAGCTTCACTACAATGTGAGTAATTTTTTAATTTATCCTGCTTGTCATACATTTTGGTTTCTCTGAATTCATGTCTCCTATTGTTCTAGAAAATTATCGCTGTTATCTCTTTGACTATTGCTTCTCCATTTAAAAAATGTTCTCATTTTGACACAGATTTGTATTGGTTTCTCTTTCTTTTCTCTACGTCCTTTAAATTTTCTTTCATTTTTTTCCCATCTCCTCGTGTCTCTATGCAGCATTCTGTTAAAATCTTTCTTAATTATATTTGTTTTATACAACCATTGTACTTTTATTTTATTGGTTTTATTTTTCATTTCTAAAAGTTCTATTTGGTTCTTTTTCAAGTAAGCTATGGTATTTTTGAGAATATCTATTAATTACTTATTTTTAAAATTATATTTTTATTTCTTTAAACTCTTTACACACATTTATTCTATATCTGATATTTCCAATATCTGACGTTCTTGGGAATGTAATGTGTTATTTATTGCTTCTGTTGACTTTCACTTATGGTAACTTGCTTTCTTATTCCTTTTTGTTATTGTTGCTGTGTGTGTGCTGATTTTTGTGTTATGAACATATATTGCATATAACTTTGGGTTTGTTTCATCTCCTAGGTAAGTTGACTCCTACAGCACATAACTTATTCTGTAAAAATTGAGGGCCTAACTAGAAAATGTTTTCATCTACAGAGAACTTGTGTTTTCTTCACTTGTGGTCTAAGGGCTGCTCCCAACCTATGAAACCATCTTAGCACCATTCTCCACCTCAGGTTCAGCTCCCCTTCCTTGTGGAGCACAGAATCATTTATGATTCCAGGTGGGATCTGAATTTTTCCCTAGGTACACATTGCTTTTACATTACTATTCATTGCTTCCTTCCACAAGCCTTGTTTTCAGTTCACTTTGTTTTTAAAATGTTTGTTGTAAATTACTGTGGGAGGTATTTTAAGGGTTGGGTATGGCATGTAAAAGAAACATAAATTTAAATTTTCTTTCTGGTTTTTCACCATTGCTATCTTTCTTCTTGGTACATTCAATAGAAGTGGAAAGATGGGCCATGTTTCTCTTTACCTTCCATTTTATACAGCATAATGATGACAGAGTTGAATCTTATTTATTTCACTAAGCATGAGTTAGTAAAGCTGTTAAAATGTGGATCTCAGATTTAGATTTGTATTCCAAATTTATAAATCAGTTCCACTTATTCATCATAAACTATGACTTCCTTTTTAAAATTAAAGATGTGGCTTCTTAGGACAGCTCTAAAGTCTTCTTGGAAATCATATTATTCTTAAAACAGATTTTGTCAAGTTAAGTTTAAGTGAATCAGAACATACGGATTACACATTCATTAAAACACACACATGGGTTGTGAAATGACAGAAAAATGTGTTTGGCAAAACCCAATTGGCAACTTTCCAAAACCAAAACATTTAAAAACTAGTATTTAATCATTTACTAAACCTCAAACATGGCCAGATTTTTCAATACCTAGGAGTTATATTCTTTGATATATTTATTCTTTCATGACAGAGAATAACTTCTACTAGTTTTAAATGCTCAGTTTATAAATATTACTAATATAATCCTGTATATCAGGTCTTTTGGCATTTGCTCGTCCAATAAACTAAAGAACTCAAAATGAGCAGGGTGACAAAAGACATAAGACCTGATATGACCTCTTATTTTGTACATAGAAGAAGGCCTGTGTACAAAGACAAGCCATCACATATGCAAAAAACTTAGCAATGTTCAAATGTCAAATTTAACTGCTATTTTTAAAAAATTCTGCAATTAATTGACCAAGAAAGCCAGGAAGCATTTTGAAAAGACCTTTGATTATCACTTTAACTCTAGAAAAGTAAGCATTGTCTTCTGGTTTCTTAGATTCAAGTCATTATTTTCACTTTCATGTGAATCTCAACACTATCAGTTGCAAATGGGGCTATTAGGCCCTGTGAGATTAGTTTCATAGAAACAAATATGTTTACTTTCCAAGTTCTTAATGTGGCTGTGCTAAAACTTGTTGAAGTTTCCAGAGTATTCACTTCACTTTCACTCTAATGTGGTCAAGATGGTTCAAATTTAGCATACTGATGGAGAAGTACTGTTTCTTAAAAAGGATAGAAGCTTTAGTCCTCCATGCAACGATTCTTTTTTTTTTTTATTTTTAATTTTTAAACCCTATTGGAGTATAATTGCTTTACAAAGTTGTGTTAGTTTCTGTTGTATAACAAAGCAAATCAGCTATACGTATACATACATCCTCATATCCCCTCCCTCTTGCGTCTCCCTCCCACCCTCCCTATCCCACCCCTCTAGGTGGCCACAAAGCACTGAGCTGATCTCCCTGTGCTATGTGGCTGCTTCCCACTAGCTATCTATTTTATATTTGGTGGTGTATATTTCTCAATGACACTCTCTTACGTCATCCCAGCTTATATTTCCCTCTCCCCGTGTCCTTAAGTCCATTCTGTACATCTGCGTCTTTATTCCTGCCCTGCCCCCAGGTTTGTCAGAACCATTTTTTTTTTTTTTTTTAGATTCCATATATATGTGTTAACATACGGTATTTGTTTTTCTCTTTCTGACTGACTTCACTCTGTATTACAGACTCTAGGTCCATCCACCTCACTACAAATAACTCAATTTCATTTCTTTTTAAGACTGAGTAATATTCCACTGTATATATGTGCCACATCTTCTTTATCCATTCATCTGTTGATGGACACTTAGGTTGCTTCCATGTCCTGGCTATTGTAAATAGAGCTGCAATGAACATTGTGGTACATGACTCTTTTTAAATTAGAGTTTTCTCAGAATATATGCCCAGTAGTGGGATTGCTGGGGTGCATGGTAGTTCTATTTTTAGTTTTTTAAGGAGCCTCCATACTGTTCTCCATAGTGGCTGTATCAATTTACATTCCCACCAACAGTGCAAGAGGGTTCCCTTTTCTCCACACCCTCTCCAGCATTTATTGTTTGTAAATTTTTTGATGATGACCATTCTGACCCCTGTGAGGTGATACCTCATTGTAGTTTTGATTTGCATTTCTCTAATGATTAGTGATGTTGAGCATCCTTTCATGTGTTTGTTGGCAATGTGTATGTCTTCTTTGGAGAAAAGTCTATTTAGATCTTCTGCCCATTTTGGGTTGGGTTGTTTATTTTTTTGATATTGAGCTGCATGAGCTGCTTGTATATTTGGAGATTAATCCTTTGTCAGTTTCTTCGTTTGCAAATATTTTCTCTTATTCTGAGGGTTGTCTTTTAATCTTGTTTATGGTTTTCTTTGCTGTGCAAAAGCTTTTAAGTTTCATTAGGTCCCATTTGTTTATTTTTGTTTTTATTTCCATTTCTGTAGGAGGTGGGTCAAAAGGGATCTTGCTGTGATTTATGTCATAGAGTGTTCTGCCTATGTTTTCCTCTAAGAGTTTGATAGTGTCTGGACTTAGATTTAGGTTTGTAATCCATTATGAGTTTATTTTCGTGTGTGGTGTTAGGGAGTGTTCTAATTTCACTCTTTAGCATGTAGCTGTCCAGTTTTCCCAGCACCACTTATTGAAGAGACTGTCTTTTCTCAATTGTATATCCTTGCCACCTTTATCAAAGATAAGGTGACCATATGTGTGTGGATTTATCTCTGGGCTTTCTATCCTGTTCCACTGATCTTTATTTCTGTTTTTGTGCCAGTACCATACTGTCTTGATTACTGTAGCTTTGTAGCATAGTCTGAAGTCAGGGAGCTTGATTCCTCCAGCTCCGTTTTTCTTTCTCAAGATTGCTTTGACTATTTGGGATCTTTTGTATTTCCATACAAATAGTGAAATTTTTTGTTCTAGTTCTGTGAAAAATGCCATTGGTAGTTTGATAGGGATTGCAGTGAATCTGAATCTTTGGGTAGTAGAGTCATTTCCACAATGTTGATTCTCCCAATCCAAGAACATGGTATATTTCTGCATCTGTTTGTCTCATCTTTACTTTCTTTCATCAGTGTCTTATAGTTTTCTGCATACAGGTCTTTTGTCACCTTTGGTAGGTTTATTCCTAGGTATTTTATTCTTTTTGTTGCAATGGTAAATGAGAGTGTTTCCTTAATTTCGCTTTCAGATATTTCATCATTAGTGTATAAGAATGCAAGAGATTTCTGCGCATTAATTTTGTATCCTGCTGCTTTACCAAATTCATTGATTAGCTCTAGTAGTTTTCTGATAGCATCTTTAGGGTTCTCTATGTATAGTATCATGTCATCTGCACACAGTGAGAGCTTTACTTCTTCTTTTCCGATTTGAATTCCTTTTATTTCTTTTTCTTCTCTGATTGCTGTGGCTAAGACTTCCAAAACTATGTTGAATAATAGTGGTAAGAGTGGGCAACCTTGTCTTGTTACTGATCTTAGTGGAAATGGTTTCAGTTTTTCACCATTGAGGACTATGTTGGCTGTGGGTTTGTCATATATGGCTTTTCTTATGTTGAGGTAAGTTCCCTCTATGCCTACTTTCTGGAGGGTTTTTTATCATAAATGTGTGTTGAATTTTGTCAAAAGCTTTTTCTGCATCTATTGAGATGATCATATGATTTTTATCCTTCAGTTTCTTAATATGGTTCATCACATTGATTGATTTGCATATACTGAAGAATCCTTGCATTCCTGGGGTAAACCCCACCTGATCATGGTTTATGATCCTTTTATTGTGATATTGGTTTCTGTTTGCTAGTATTTTGTTGAGGAATGTTGCATCCATGTTCATCAGTGATATTGGCCTATAGTTTTCTTTTTTTGTGACATCTTTGTCTGATTTTGGTATCAGGGTGATGGTGGCCTTGTAGAATGAGTTTGGGAGTGTTCCTCCCTCTGCTATATTTTGGAAGAGTTTGAGAAAGTTAGATGTTAGCTCTTCTCTATGTGTTTGATAGAATTAGCCTCTGAAGCACTCTAGTCCTGGGCTTTTGTTTATTGGAAGATTTATTTCAGTGTTTGTTATTTGTCTGTTTATATTTTCTACTTCTTCCTGGTTCAGTCTCAGAAGTTTGTGCTTTTCTAAATATTTGTCCATTTCTTCCAGGTTATTCATTTTACTGGCATATAGTTGCTTGAAGTAATCTCTCATGATCCTTTGTATTTCTGCAGTGTCAGTTTTTACTTCTCCATTGTCATTTCAAATTCTGTTGATTTGACTCTTTTCCCTTTTTTTCTTGATGAGTCTGCCTAATGGTTTATCAATTTTGTTTACCTTGTCAAAGAAACAGCTTTTAGTTTTATTGACCTTTGCTATCGTTTCCTTTCTTTTTCATTTATTTCTGATCTGATTTTTATGATTTCTTTCCTTTTGCTAACTTTGGGGTTTTTTTATTCTTCTTTCTCTAATTGCTTTAGGTGTAAATTTAGGTTGTTTATTTGAGATATTTCTTGTTTCTTGAGGTAGGATTTTATTGCTATAAAATTCCCTCTTAGAACTGCTTTTGCTTCATCCCATAGGTTTTGGGTCACTGTGTTTTTATTGTCATTTGTTTCTAGGTATTTTTTGATTTCCTCTTTGATTTCTTCAGTGATCTCTTGGTTATTAAGTAGTGTATTGTTTAGCCTCCATGTGTTTGTATCTTTTACAGATTTTTTCCTGTAATTGATATGTAGTCTCATAGCATTTTGCTCAGAAAACATACTTGATATGATTTCAATTTTCTTAAATTTACCAAGGCTTCTTTTGTGAACCAAGATATGATCTATCCTGCAGAATGTTCCATGAGTACTTGAGAAGAAAGTTTATTCTGTTGTTTTTGGATGGAATGTCTTATAAATATCATTAAGTCCATCTTGTTTAAAGTGTCATTTAAAACTTGTGTTTCCTTATTTATTTTCATTTTGGATGATCTGTCCATTGGTGAAAGTGGAGTGTTAAAGTCCCCTACTATTATTGTGTTACTGTCAATTTCCCCTTTTATGGCTGTTAGCATTTGCCTTATGTATTGAGGTGCTCCTATGTTGGGTGCATAAATATTTACAATTGTAATATCTTCTTCTGGGATCAATCCCTTGATCATTAGGTAGTGTCCTTCTTTGTCTCTTGTAATAGTCTTTGTTTTAAAGTCTATTTTGTCTGATATGAGAATTGCTACTCCAGCTTTCTTTTGATTTCCATTTACATGGAATATCTTTTTCCATCCCCTCACTTTCAGTCTGTATGTGTCCCTAGGCCTGAAGTGGGTCTCTTGTAGACAGCATATATACGGGTCTTGTTTTTGTATCCATTCAGCCAGTCTATGTCTTTTGGTTGGAGCATTTAATCCATTTATATTTAAGGTAATTATCGATATGTATGTTCCTATTACATTTTATTAATTGTTTTGGGTTTGTTTTTGTAGGTGTTTTCCTTCTCTTGTATTTCCTGCCTAGAGAAGTTCCTTTAGCATTTCTTGTAAAGCTGGCTTTGTTGTGCTGAATTCTGTTAGCTTTTGCCTGTTTGTAAAGGTTTTAATTTCTCCATCAAACCTGAATGAGATCCTTGCTGGGTAGCATAATAATAGTTGTAGATTTTTCCCTTTTGTCACTTTAAATATGTCCTGCCACTCCCTTCTGGCTTGCAGAGTTTCTGCTGAAAGATCAGCTGTTAACCTTATGGGGATTCCCTTATATGTTATTTGTTGCGTTTCCCTTGCTGCTTTTAATATTTGTTTCTTTGTATTTAACTTTTGATATTTTGATTAATATGTGTCTTGGCATGTTTCTCCTTGAATTTATCCTGTATAGGATTCTCTGTGCTTCCTTCACTTGATTGACTCTTTCATTTCCCATGTTATGGAAGTTTTCAACTATAATCTCTTCAAATATTTTTTCAGACCCTTTCTTTTCTCTTCTTTTTCTGGCACCCTTATAGTTCGAATGTTGGTGCATTTAATGTTGTCCCAGCAGTCTTTGATACTGTCCTCAATTCTTTTCATTCCTTTTTCTTTATTCTGCTCTGCAGTAGTTATATCCACTATTTTATCTTCCTGGTCACCTATCTGTTCTTCTGCCTCAGTTATTCTGCTATTGATTCCTTCTAGAGAATTTTTAATTTCATTTATTGTGTTGTTCATCATTGTTTGTTTGCTCTTTAGTTCTTCTCAGTCCTTGTTAAACATTTCTTATATTTTCTCCTTTCAAGATTTTGGATCATCTTTACTATTATTATTCTGAATTCTTTTTCAGGTCAACTGCCTGTTTCCTCTTCATTTGTTTGGTCTGGTGGTTTTTTACTTTGCTCCTTCATCTGCTGTGTGTTTCTCTGTCTTCTCATTTTGCTTAACTTACTGTGTTTGGGGTCTCCTTTTCACAGGTTTCAGGTTCATAGTTTCCGTTGTTTTTATTGTCTGCCTCCAGTGGGTACGGTTGGTTCAGTGGGTTGTGTAGGCTTCCTGGTGGAGGGGACTGGTGCCTGTTTCTGGTGGGTGAGTCTGGATATTGTCTTTCTTGTGGGCAGGACCATGTCAGTGATGTGTTTTAGGCTGTCTGTGACCTTATTATGATTTTAGGCAGCCCCTCTGCTAATGCGTGGGGTTGTGTTCCTCTCTTCCTAGTTGTTTGCCATGGGCTGTCCAGCACTAGATTTTTTTTTTTTAATTTTATTTTATTTATTCTTTTATACAGCAAGCTCTTATTAGTTATCCATTTTATACATATTAGTGTATATATGTCAATCCCAATCTCCCTAGTATTTGTTTGGCATGGAGCATCCAGCACTGGAGTTTGCTGTTCGTTGAGTGGAGCTGGGGCTTAGCTTTGAGACAGAGATCTCTGGGAGATCTCTTGCCAATTGATATTACATGGGGCTGGGAGATCTCTGGTGGTCCAATGTCCTCTACTCGGCTCTCCCACCTCAGAGGCTCAGGCCTGAGAGTTGGCCGGAGCACCAAGGCCTTTTGGGAAGTCTGAGGTCTTCTGCCAGCATTCAGTAGGTGATTTTTAGGAGCTGTTCCACATGTAGATGTATTTTTGATGTATTTGTGGGTAGGAAGGTGATCTTACTGCTCTGTCATCTTGAAGGTCCTTTCCATCCATCCATTCTTTGTTACAAGCACCCAGTCATCTGCAAATTATCTTCTCTTCCTAAATTCAGTGAGACTCCTCTTGAATTTTGGGCTCTGAAGGCATCTTTAAGAGCTCTATTCTATAAAAGTTAGGCTTGTGGAGGTAATCAAATTTTAAACTTTTTAAACCACTAGAATGACAACCTATGGATTGGGAGAAAATATTTGTAAATGATGTGATTGACAAGGAATTAATTTCCAAAATATACAAACAGCTCATTCAGCTCAATATAAAACAATTTTTTTTAAATGGTCATAAGACCTAAATAAACATTTCTCCAAAGAAGACATACAGATTACCAACAGGCACATGAAAAGATGCTCAATATTGCTAATTATTAGAGGAATGCAAATCAAAACTACACTGAGGTATTACCTCACACTGGTCAGAATGGCCATCATCAAAAAGCCTACAAATAATAAATTCTGGAGCGGTTGTAGAGAAAAAGTGACCCTCCTACACTGTTCGTGGGAATGTAAATGGGTGCAGACACTATGGAGAACAGTATGGACATTCCTTAAAAAACTAAAAATAGAGTTACCATATGATCCAGCAATCCCACTCCTGGGCATATACCTAGAAAAGATGGAAACTCTAATTCAAAAAGATACATGCACCTCAATTTTCATAGTAGCACTATTTGCAATAGACAAAACATGGAAGCAACATAAATGTCCATCGGAGGAATGGATAAAGAAAATGTGGCATATGTGTGTGTGTATATATATATATATATATATATATATATATATATATATATATATATAAAATAGAATATTACTCAACCATTAAAATAATGAAATATTGCTATTTGCAGCAACATGGATGGACCTAGAGATAATCATACTAAATGAAGTATGTCAGAGAAAGACAAATAACATATGATATCACTTATATGTGAAATCTAAACTATGGTACAAATGAACTTATTTACAAAACAGAAATAGACTCACAGACATAGCAAACAAACATGTTTACTAAAAGGAAAAAAGGAGGGGGGAAAAGGGAGGGGGAATAATAAAGAGTTTGGAATTTACAGATACAGACCACTATATATAAATTAGATAAAAAACAAGGACCTACTGTATAGCACAGAGAACTATATTCAATATCTTGTAATAACCTATATGGAAAAGAATCTGAAAAAGTATATATTTATATATATGTATATCTGAATCACTTTGCTGTACACCTGAAACTAACACAACATTGTAAATCAACTATACTTCAATACAAAAAGCAAAAACAAAAACACCACCAGAGGACGTCTTCTCTAAGACTGATAGCTGTTCTTGACTGGACATCTCTTATACACAAAGGACTTTATATACACAGCCTAACCTCATAGCAGTCAATAAGGTAGATAATACTCTCCTCATTGTATCAAACAAGTAATATGAGGCTCACATAGATTAGTTCTAATGGAGATTCAACGCTACCTTTCTCCTTCAATGAGGAGTTTGCCTGTGTGTCCTCCCTCTGGCCAGACCATTTGTGTCCCCCACCTCTCCACCCCTGGGTCTTCAAAACCAAGGTGGTCCAGTAGCCTGGCTGAGATCTAGAATACTCATCAGCAGCCTGCAAGCCTGAAAGTAATTTTCCGGGGATACATCCTTGATTCTGATATTCCTTAGCTCATAATGAAATAAAATCTAGAGAGAAAAAATTAACTTGCCTCCCTCCCCACTCCATACCCAAAACACCCCTCCACTGACCCTGAGCATTTAAGTGATATGTACCTTTGTGGCCACACCTTTCTTTGCTTCCCAGGGTTCAGCCCTGCCCTCCTTTCTCCTGCCCAGGTTACTGGTGCATACCCAGAAACAGACCCAGGTTCAGATGGTGTCCTATGTTAAGCCTCAATCTCAGCCTTTCCAAAGCATTGCAATTTCCAACTCTCAATTTTTATTCTCATGCTACTTCATTTCCTGTGTGCACTAAGGGTTGAAGCCAGTGCTTATAGCATCATGTTCTAATTCTCTCCTGGATCAAAGGAACAATTCTGAAAAAAAAAATTAATTTTAGGCTTTGTTTTCTAGAGAATATAGTAAATGTGAAATTATTCTTTCCAAGAAGCAGTGATTACTTTTCAATTCCATTTCTGCTGTTATCACTGGGCAATAATTATTCATATACATTAACAAAAACCACAAAGCTTATTTGTAATCTGGAGCCAGATAGATGTTCTGTAACTGTCCTTGGTCCTTAAAATTTTAGCAGAAGAAAGACACTGCTAGGCCCATTTGCATATCAGAAAATTGTCATTTCCTTGTAGGCAAGAGCTTCCCATAGCCCTTATTTTGGGGCTTGGTACATGTTAGACATTTTTTAAAAGGGGAGTTTAATTGAAAATCTGTCTTTTTGTTTTATTTCAAGTTTTATATATATACAAATATATATATATAAATATATATATATATAAATATATATATATATATATAAGCATGAAGTCACTGGATTAAATACTTTGAAAAAATGCATAAGTGGTTTCAGTCACACCATGGGGACGCCAGACATACCTTTAGAATCTTGTAGGTGTTGTCTACATTCATAGTAGCATCAGATCCTTTATACAGGTGCTAATTTTTCAAAGTTATTGTAATTATGTTGAGGAAGTTTGGGCATGGGGCCTCATAGAAAATAAACTGGAAAAAGCTGCTTTTATTGCTGTCTTAAAATCAAATTGATAAGAACTGTAACCTGATAGCATTAGAGAATAGAAGGTGAGATGTTTAAAGCCAAGTCTTTACCTACTACATTCAAGATTCAGATAGAATCACTTCTTCAGAAAGTTCCATATGAAAAGCATCACATCTTTTATACTTACAAGAGAGTTTTGTTCGATTTACTAATTCTCAAATACCAGCTGACATCAAGGAGGATCACAGGTGGTTTTTGCAGTTTCTGGCATAATATATATAGCCAAATTTCTCATAGGGTACAAAAAAATAGAGCAAATAGTTCACATAATTGTGTTTTATAACAATGTTTTCTTAAAAATGTAAAATTATTATTTAAATGAACCAGGTTGACAATCACTCATAACATTACTTTACATATTTACATAATATTAGGTTTCAAAGCAACGGTAAAATGTGGTACTTCTGCACCAAATATCAATGATTTATTATTGAATGATCTAACCTTGCTTTCTCAATTATGCTTTTGAGCAAAGTGTTATAAACCCTCAAGTCTTATCTCTTCCTCACGCGTACTCACTCACAACTCTAATTCTGGATCATGTGATGATACGCAGTTTCTCACTCTGCTGGGGTTCTCTGACTGTTTGCACACAAAAAAAAAGAAAATCACTGTTTTGGCTCCATATGTCTTTCTGCTCCACATAGATTGGCTTAAGTATAAGATGGAAAGATTGTCAACTCCTCACACGTTTATGTAGGCAGGAGTTGGAGCCCTGCCCCAGGGGTGTGTAAAACCACACAATGGTCTAATAATGACCTATTTCTAGTCAGGAGACAGTTATTTTCTTTCCCTTTACTCTTCTTTTTCCTCAGCCCCCATTATCTTCAAAGCCTAGAGCTGGTATAGAAATTAATTTGCATTGAAAAGGTTAAGATCACTTTCAACCATTCTAGCAGAATTTCAGTTCTTTTGAAAAATCCTGTTTCTTTCTTAAAAGATCTGTGTAACTTTTCCAGAGGGCTTAGAAACTGAATTTAAGCCTAATAATACTCACTGTTTAAATGGAAGTGACTAGTTCTTTCTTTATAGCCCAATCAAGAAGCAAACCCTTTCCAGACTCCAGTTTCTAAACCTGATATTTGAAAGTAAGAAGTTTTTCACTTTACAGATTCATTAACTGGGTTATTTTCTAAATCTTTGTTGTTTTAATTTTAAATGTAAGATACTGCCTGTCAGTGAATCTAGAGAATGAGACTTAGCACCTCCTCGCCTCTGCCCGGTCGTCGTGTGGGTCTCTGGCAGTATAAGCGTGCCTGGCAGGCTTTCGTTGACAATGTCCATATCTCTGTGGGTATCCATATGAAAATATAGCTTTTCAGAGAAATTCTCTACTCTCACCACAGACATCAACATTATTCTCTCTTCTCAGCTGAAATGTCCTGCTTTATTGAGAAAAGAGAATCAACGGGAAGGGGGATGGGGATTCTCCTAATTTTCCATCATAGGCCAAATCCCCAACCTGTTTTTGGATCCAACCTTCTCAAATAATTTGCTCATGCTGCCCTTATTCATATCATATTGGTGCACTGATCCTCCGTCTTTACTCAATGATTTCCCTCACATAATACCAGCCCACTGGACACTGTTCAGGCACATGTTTTAATATCATGAACAACCCATATGCTGCCTGACCCAAGAAGCACTCCACTGTCATCAGCTGCATCTGCTTCTTAGCACCATTCTCCATAGCTCAACCTCACCCTGTTTTTTAAACACTCTCTTTGCCTGTATTCCATGATAATACACCCTTCTGGGACATATCCCAAGTCACTAGTTCCTCACTCTCAATTTTCTTTGCAAATGTTTCTTTCTAACAAATCTCTAAAAACTGGTGTTCTTTGGGCGAGGTTCTGAGCCCACTTCTCTTATCTGTCTCCCAATTCCTTCCCTAGGTGACCTTATTCAGTTCTACTGATTTAAATTACCTCTCTCTGGTGATGACTCACAAATTTATGTTTCAAACCTGCAGCACTCCCCATCTATCTGACTACCTCTTCCTCTATGTAGATGTCTCAGTTTTCCCAGTGGGTCCCGTTTTGCCCAGTTTTTCCTATCTTAATAAATGGCACCATCATCCACTCATTTTTTCAAGCCAGAAACCTAAGAGTTACTCCTAATTCCTTTCTTTCCTTCATTATGTTCTCCATGTCACCCCATCCATCATCACACAATCCATCAGCAAGTCCTATCAATTCTGCCTTTCAAATGAACACCACAGCTGTCCATTCTATGCCTTCCTCTGTCCAGGTTTCAGTCATTGCTGGCCAAAATTTATTTATTTATTAATATATTATTTTATTTATTTTAATTATTAATTAATTATTGCAATTGCCACTTAGAACATCTTCCTTTTTCTCCTCTTGCTCACCCACAATGCTTGTGCTGCAGTCATCTTTTAAAACTGAGAATCAGGTCATTTCAGTTACCCCATCAATGACTTCCCCTGGCTCTATGATCAGGTCTCAGCACATTTCTGCAGCATTATCTCATACTCTTCCCTTCTCCAGCTGGAGCTCAGGCTCACAGGTTTTCCCTGAGTGCCTTAAACACACTGAGATGCAAGGTCCAGAGTAAATGTGACTTCCTCAGGGAATACTTCCCAACCATGCACAAAGGACCCTGCCCCATTTGTCTTTAGCTCAGCCCATTATTTGTGTCTTTCATAGCATTGATCACCAATTCTGATGACTATTTTAAAATTTACTTTTAATAATTTGCCTCTTTCACTGCACTGTGGGTCCCTGTAACCAAGTCCATCTCATACACTCTTGCATCCTCTTTGCCCAGTGTCTGGGAGAAGTAGATGCTCAGTAAATAATTATTGAATAAATAAATGCATGGTATTCATAATAACAGGAGTTTTTCCATGCTGCACATATGACATTGGGCTGCTAATTGGGCTTCTAAATATAAAGCAAATAAATTGTGTAAAATAAGCCATGTGAGAAAATTAATATTTCTTGGAGAATGTGAACTTTGCATTCATTTAGCTTCTAGGTCCCGATTTATGATCCGAGGGCTGCACTAATGTAGGGGTTTTTGTGATTAATTACTTATAGGTCATTGAAATAATCTGTGTCAAAAAGCAAGATTCTACTTGGAATAGCTTTCGTCTATCTGAAGGCACTTCTAGACTCAATTCACAAAATCTACACCCAGATTTTTACAGGTTTGCTGAAATGATGTTAATTACATTAGCTATCACACAACAAGGGAAAAGGAAACACTATTTGAAGAAATTTGTAAATGATTAAAAGGGCAGCTGTTTCAGGATCCAGGTGCTAAGGTGAAAATGGAAATTGACATCTAATCCTTTAATTCAAGAATTTTGTTAATTGCGGTCTAACAGGCTTGGTTTCCTTACTGACTGCACAATCTTGAGTTGATGATATTTTTTTTATCTTCCACATTATTTTCCTAGACAATCAAACAAAATTTTTGTATCCCCATGGTGGAAAAGAGAAATTAATAGGAGAATATAGCAACATTTGAATTTATCTCAGATAATAAAGATAAATTATATAAAATGAAAAAGAAGAGACTGAACTTCAACAGTCAGGAGGAAAAAATCTATATCAGTTGTTTTCAAACTTTTTTAGTTTGAAACTTTTTTACACTGTAGAATGCTTTTTTCCACATGAATTCTGAATTGTGTATGTGTGCTGTGTGTATATATATAATACACAAATTAACGTGCACACATATGCCCCAGTTTGGTTGACATACAAATGGAAGACTGGAATCCTTCCCTCTTGTTTCCTCCTTACACCTGCAGTACACTTTGTGGTACTTATTGGACCACCTAAATCTTTCTCAACCTGGGACAATTAAGCCCTAATGCCCTAAGTTATCCATTGTTTGTATAGAATTAACTTCTCTTTTATGAGTCTGGTATAGTATGAATTATGTACCATCCTTGAGAGTATTGAGAAATTAGTCACTTACTCAATTTCTTTTTCATAGTCTGTGATTCATATGAGAAAACCTATAAGGCTAGGCTCAATTTGAAAACCACTGACATAATAGTAGAAAATGATGACTATATTGTTATATAGAATAGGTTTGTCAGATACACTACAATGGCTCTGCCCTCTCTCCACTTACCCATAGCAGACATTGCTAACCAATCATAGCACTCTTTGCTCCTATGTCTGGACAATGCCTTCCAATTCCCCTGAACATGCTGCTCTAGGCAGCCATTATCAATCAGTCAAAATTAAGACTACAAGATGAAACCAAACTGCCCTCCAGATGTGGGAGATATTTAAAGTGATTGAAAATATAGATGAAGAAGTAAAGAGAAGAAATGCCTGACTTCCCTACTTCAAGATCATACTATGTATGATCTCTTAAACATACACAGTGACGACTCAGTAAAGACCCTACAGATAGAAGAAACAGCTGTGTCCTCTGCCCCCCAAAATCTCTTTCTTTTGCAGATAGAGCCATATCATTTCTGATCCTAGATTCATGCCTGTTCAGACTCTGGGGATATATAGGACAGCTAGGTGAGGAGCTTGTCACTTTATTTAGTTTTTAAATTTGATGACCATTTTTACTGAATGTGTGACTGTTTGGAATCATATAAATATAAATGACTTGGTCTAATATAATGAAATCTGCCCAATTAGAAGTTTTGAAAAACCATATCCTGAAAAACTTAGAAGAATGAAAAATACTGGCATAGAACCTCCTCAGTAATCTCAAGTGGAATTATTTGATGGATCTGGAACACCATTAGAGAAATTTCTATTCATTTCTTTGAAGATCTTCAGAGAGAAGTTTAGAAGTCTTGGTATAATGGAATAGGAGCCTTCTATGAAGACATTGCAAGAAGGAATATCTACAATGAAATGGCCCAAGAATATCAACTGTATCCTGAGATTTGCTACTTTTACTATTTTCATTTACAGTTTATTTCAAAAGTTGGTCTAATGTTTTTACTACATGAATAAGCTTTCATCAGAATGGCCTTTTTACAGAATAAACTTCTCTTCAGTTTGCAAAGACTATGTTCTATTCTTAAGCAAGTAATTTTGGTTTCATACTTGTAGCACAATTAAATAGAACTGGAGAGGTAAATTTTTGTTTTGTACATCTTTTTGTTGTAAATCTTACTACAAACTTTTCTTGTGGCTGCCAAAGGGAAAAAAATAAGAAATGAAATCAATGTTTTTATTTAAACTTGGAAATATAAGATATGGTGTGTGTATATGTTGTTCTTTTTTTGTCTTGCTTACTTTCTAGAGCATAAGCCTATGATTCATATATTACAGATAGGAGCTCATCACTTTAATACCAAGCAGCCCTGTCCTCTCATATTCTATCCAGGCTTCTTATAATAATGTCTAAACTTCTTCCCTTATAGCTTTATCTTCTAAGCTAGTTCCAATTTTTCTTTCCCTGTGTCTGAATTCCTGCTGGGGTTCTCTATCTTGAGCCCTAGCTTTGTTTTGTTTTGCTTGTTTGGGACTTGGCTAATATCTTATCCTTTGAGTCCCACCTGAGTTTAAAATACAGACTGTATGGTTGGGTCTTTGTCACATATTGTTACACCTGAAACTGAGAGTTCTTTTGCCTGGGCTGATGATGATGGAGATGATTAATAATATACCCATGTATTAATAGGAGTTTTGTGTATGAGTTTCACATATGTTATCTCTAATCATAGAATACCTTTGTAAGTAAGCTATGATTATCTCCATCTTAGGACAAAGAAACCTAGGGTCAGAAGGATTAAATAAATTGTCCAAAGTCCATGGCTAGGAGGTAGCAGATCTAGGTTCAAAACAAGGACTGTTGATCTCTGTTTCCTTACTCTAACACAACACACAGGAACTCTCTGACTGCTGTTCCTCTGCCTTGCAGGTAGACTTATCATTCTTTCTTTTGCCCATTCAACAAATATTTAATGAACAACTATTATGAGTCAGGCAGGATGCTAGACACTAGGAGATATATAGCATTGGTATACGAAATAAGTATGATTCTTGACCATACAGACCTCCAAGAACACTTCAAATCTCCAAGAACAAGGGTCAGCAGACTTTCTTTTTGTTCCAGATAATGAGAAGCTATAAAAGGATACTTACATAGAAATGTATATGTATAGTCACATGTTTTAGACATACTATTCTGATAACAGTGGAGAGGATAAACTCAATTTTATGTATAAAGTGATAAAGGACAATCAATAAGTAATCTAGTAAGCAACAGTGTATCTAATCAGGGTAATATGAGGAATAAACAAAGAGGACCCTGAGCAACACTTAGGCTGAATGATCAGGACTCACTGACTGATTCAATGGGGTTTGTAGGAGAGAGAATCATCAAAACCTGTTCTGAGGTCTCTAGATTAGGAGGGTTGATGAGAAATAACACAAATTACAGAGTCAAAGTTTAAAAAAGAAACAGGTTGTGATAGAATATAGAGTTTAGTTTGGAACTTGTTGCATTTGAGGCACATGTGGGAAACCAAGTACATTTCCAGTAACCAGTTGAGAATTCCAGTCTGGAGCTCACAAACATGGTAAGAGTTGGATAGAGAGGTTTGTAAATCATCCATGAAAATGTAATAGCTGAATTATAGGAATAGATATGATGGTTGAAAGAGAGAATGTAAAAGAATAAGGAAAGAGGCCAAGTGTTAACATGAGAGTTGAACTTATATTTAAAAGGGCAAGTAAGAGAAATGGAACTTGTGAAGGAGATTGTTGTATACTGCAAAAATGTCCACAATTCTCCGTTCACTCCTGCCTGTCACTGTGGGCCATGCCATGTGATTTTGAAGCTCCTCCCATCAAAAGGTAGAATTTGTTTCCCCTCATTTGAATCTTGATTGACCTTTGGACTTTCTTTTGCTAACAGAATGCAGCAGAAGTGATAGTTTGCCACCAGAGGCCTTGCATGATTTCATGTTCTCTGGTATAACCTTGAGCAGCTGCTGAGCACACAAGCTCAGGCTAGCCTGTTGGAGGATGACAGCCTTCCTGGAGCAGAGATAGACCATTCCAGTTGAGGCCATTCTCGATCAAGCATGATCCAGCTACCCACAGATACACGAGTGAGCCCAGCTGAGACCAGAAGAACTGCCAAGCTAAGCACTACCCAGCCTGCTGACTTGTAGAATTGTGAACAAAATAAATGGTTGTTGTTTTAAGCTGTTAACTTTGGGGGGAGCTTGTCATCAGTAAAAGAACTGATGCAGAGAATGAGACAGAGAAGGAAGCAAGCCATCAAGGGCTAAGAAGAACAAGAAGTACAAGAAAAGAATGGTCAACAATGTGAACTACTCCATATACATTAGGCAAAGAACAGAGAACTGAGGGGAATCTCTTGCATTTGGCACCCAGCAGGACTCCGCTGATCTCTGAAAGCAGTTTCAAGTAATGAGGTGGGAGGGGAAGACTGATGGCAGGACAAATGGAGATAGAGCGTGAAGTCTTCATACTTTAACTTGTAATTAAAAACAAGTTCCTGCCCTGGGAGGAGATTGGATGCAAGGAAGTGACACTTTTCAGCACTATGATCTCCAGTGTCTTCAACTATAAAATCAGAAGGCTGGACTTGATGCTTGTGGAAAATACTTCCTTTTCTTATCCTCTACTATAATTAGGAGGCAAAAAAACTTGGTAATTATACTCACAAGTTTTGAAATCAAACAGGCATGGGGGTGATCCCAAATGCCTTTCCATAATATCTGTATGTTCTTTCTAAAGTTATGAAAATAAAATCTGAATTTTCTAACATGAAATAATCATAATATTGTTAATATTAATAATAATCATTAACCATTAGCATTATAGATGTCATTAAATTAAATGCTGTATAAAATGGGCTAGCACAGTGCCTGGCACAGAATAAATGGTAAACAATTTTTTTGCTATTAATATCATTATCATCATTATCATCACTACCACTAAAGCTTGAATAATTTCTTCTATAGTTTGAGCTTAAATCTGCCCTAATCTATTCCCTACCTGTTAGTCTAGTTCTGTTTAATAGCAAGTGGTTTTAGAGTATTTGACAGTTTCACAATGTGCTTTTACATCACCACATTAAGATTTACTGAACGTAGTCGTATGGTTTCCTTTGACCACCTTCACTTCTTCTCTGCCTTTATAATAGCTGAGAATTAGAGGTAGGAATGGTTTAAAGCCGTGACAGCAGGTTTAAGTTGCAGCTGTCAGTAAGGGAAGGAACAAGAAATAAGAAAAGCACAGACATCTGAAGCCATTCAGTGTAGGGGAAAAGCACAAACCTTCAAATGTTAATTATACTATTATATTTCTGCACAGTATAATAATTGATGTGCATAATGATGACCCTGCTTAATCAGTAAAAGATTAATTATGTGTGTATTCTGTTTTCTAAGGTAGAAAATTTTTAAAGGCTAAGGTCGAGCAACAAAATATGTTCTTTGAGTGGAATGGAAGATGGAAGCCAGGGCAGTGCAGAGGCAGAGAAGCAAAGCTGCTCTTGTTGTGGTGAGTAAAGATTAAGACTCCAACTGCACCCAGATAACCTAAGACCCTTGTTGCACAAGAAGGGGTCATCCAGAACTTCAGGAGGGCCATTAGACAATGATGCAAAGTAAAACATGGGATTCATTTCTTCCAGGAAATGCACATCAAAAATATTTAAAATACAATTTTGGTGCATTAAGGGGTAAATTATCCAGGAAGAAAAATCAATCATACAGAAAACTGCAGTCCTTCACAGTTCTAGATAAATAAAGTTTTACTTTCTTTTAGAGTAAGAAATCACCTTAAATGTCATTTTAAATTTTTTATACAACAATCTTATTTGCATTCACAGAAGTATAACCTTCATGCAAAAATCTCAGATAAAATTCTTTTATTTCCACCTCATAAACCAGTCTTCCTGTGCATACTGTATCCCCACTTAAGAATTATGCGTTCCTCGCAGAGGGGTTGGAGCTGCGGCAGACGCAGGCCTGAGCAGCCCTTTCTCTGCCACCTTTTTCTCTTCCTGAGGGCTCTCCAGTCCTCTTGCCCTCCGACGCTACCCAGCCGTGTGGAGGACAGGCTCTTGGTGCTCCAGCCAGGTGTCAGGGCTGTGCCTCTGAGATGAGAGAGCCAAGTTCAGGACACTGGTCCACAAGAGACCTCCCAGCACCACATAATATCAAATGGCGAAAATCTTCCAGAGATCTCCATCTCAATGACAAGACCAGGCTCACTCAACGACCAGCAAGATACAGTGCTTGACACCCTATGCCAAACAACTAGCAAGACTGGAACACAACCCCATCCATCAGGGCAGAAGCTGCCTAAAATCATAATAAAGCCACAGACACCCCAAAGCACACCACTAGATGTGGACCTGCACAGCAGAAAGACAAGATCCAGTCTTATCCACGAGAACACAGGAACTAGTCCCCTCCACCAGGTAGCCACAAAACCCACTGAACCAACCTTAGCCACTGGGGACAGACACCAAAAACAATGGAAACTACAGACCTGCAGCCTGTGAAAAGGAGACCCCAAACACAGTAAGTTAAGCAAAATGAGAAGACAGAGAAACATACAGCAGAGGAAGGAGCAAGGCAAAAACCCACCAGACCTAACAAATGAAGAAGAAATAGGCAGTCTACTTGAAAAGAATTCAGAATAATGATAGTAAAGGTGATGCAAAACCTTGGAAATAGAATGGAGAAAATACAAGAAACGTTAAACAAGGACCTAGAAGAACTAAAGAGCAAACAAACAGAGATGAACAACACAATAAATGAAATTTAAAATTCTCTAGAAGAGATCAATAGCAGAGTAACAGAGGCAGAAGAACAGATAAGTGACCTGGAAGATAAAATAGTGGAAATAACTACTGCAGAGCAGAATAAAGAAAAAAGAATGAAAAGAATTGAGGACAGCCTCAGAGACATCTGGGACAACATTAAACGCACCAACATTCGAATTATACCGGTCCCAGAAGGAGAAGAGAAAAAGAAAGGAACTGAGAAAATATTTGAAGAGATTATAGTGGAAAACTTCCCTAATATGGGAAAGAAAATAGTTAATCAAGTCCAGGAAGCAGAGTCCCATACAGGATAAACTGAAGAAGAAACACGCCAAGACACATATTAATCAAACTATCAAAAATTAAATACAAAGAAAACATATTAAAAGCAGCAAGGGAAAAACAACAAGTAACACTTAAGGGAATTCCCATAAGGTAAACAGCTGATCTTTCAGCAGAAACTCTGCAAGCCAGAAGGGAGTGGCAGGACATATTTAAAGTGATGAAAGAGAAAAACCTACAACCAAGATTACTCTACACAGCAAGGATCTCATTCAGATTTGATGGAGAAATTAAAAGCTTTACAGACAAGCAAAAGCTAAGATAATTCAGCACCACCAAACCAGCTTCACAACAAATGCTCAAGGAACTTCTCTAGGCAGGAAACACAAGAGAAGGAAAAGACCTACAATAATAAACCCAAAAGAATTAAGAAAATGGTAATAGGAACATACATATCGATAATTACCTTAAATGTAAATGGATTGAATGCTCCAACAAAAAGAAATAGACTGGCTGAATGGATACAAAAACAAGACCCGTATATGCTCTCTACAAGAGACCCACTTCAGACCTAGGGAAACATACAGACTGAAAGTGAGAGAATGGAAAAAGATATTCCATGCAAGTGGAAATCAAAGGAAAGCTGGAGTAGCAATTCTCATATCAGACAAAATAGACTTTAAAACAAAGACTATTACAAGAGACAAAGAAGGACACTACATAATGATCAAGGGATCAATCCAAGATGAAGATATAACAATTGTAAATATTTACGCACCCAACATAGGAGTACCTCATTACATAATGTAAATACTAACAGCCATAAAAGGGGAAATCGACAGTAACACAATCATAATTATGTTATGGGACTTTAACACCCCACTTTCACAAATGGGCAGATCATCCAAAATAAAAATAAATAAGGAAACACAAGCTTTAAATGATATATTAAACAAGATGGACTTAATTGATATTTATAGGACATTCCATCCAAAAACAACAGAATACACATTCTTCTCAAGTGCTCATGGAACATTCTCCAGGATAGATCATATCTTGGGTCACAAATCAAGCCTTGGTAAATTTAAGAAAATTGAAATCGTATCAAGTATCTTTTCCAACCAAAATGCTATGAGACTAGATATCAATTACAGGAAAAAATCTGTAAGAAATACAAACACATGGAGGCTAAACAACGCACTACTTAATAACCAACAGATCACTGAAGAAATCAAAGAGGAAATAAAAAAATACCTAGAAACAAATGACAATGAAAACACAATGACCCAAAAATTATGGGATGCAGCAAAAGCAGGTCAAAGAGGGAAGTTTATAGCTATACAAGCTTACCTTAAGAAACATCTCAAATAAATAACCTAAACTTACAACTAAAACAATTAGAGAAAGAATAACAAAAAAACCCCAAAGTTAGCAGAAGGAAAGAAATCATAAAGATCAGATCAGAAATAAATGAAAAAGAAATGAAGGAAACAATAGCAAACATTAATAAAACTAAAAGCGGTTTCTTTGAGAAGATAAACAAAATTGATAAACCATTAGCCAGACTTATCAAGAAAAAAAGGGAGAAGAGTCAAATCAATAGAATTAGAAATAAAAAAGGAAAGTAACCACTGACACTGCAGAAATACAAAGGGTCATGGGAGATTACTACAAGCAACACTATGCCAATAAAATGGACAACCTGGAAGAAATGGATAAATTCTTAGAAATGCACAACCTTCTGAGACTGAGCCAGGAAGAAATAGAAAATATGAGCAGACCAATCACAAGCACTGAAATTGAAACTGTGATTAAAAATCTTCCAACAAACAAAAGCCCAGGACCAGATGGCTTCACAGGCGAATTCTATCAAACATTTAGAGAAGAGCTAACACCTATCCTTCTCAAACTCTTCCACAATATAGCAGAGGGAGGAACACTCCCAAACTCATTTTACAAGGCCACCATCACTCTGATACCAACACCAGAGAAAGATTTCACAAAGAAAGAAAACTACAGGCTAATATCACTGATGAACATAGATGCAGAAATCCTCAACAAAATACTAGCAAACAGAATCCAACAGCACATTAAAGGGATCATACATTATGACCAAGTGGGGTTTATCCCAGGAATGCAAGGATTCTTCAATATATGCAAATCAATCAACATGATACACCATATTAACAAATTGAAGGGGAAAAACCATATGATCATCTCAATAGATGTAGAGAAAGCTTTCGACAAAATTCAACACCCATTTATGATAAAAACCCTCCAGAAAGTAGGCATAGACGGAACTTTCCTCAACATAATAAATGCCATATATGACAAACCCACAGCCAACATCATCCTCAGTGATAAAACCCTGAAACCATTTCCACTAAGATGGGGAACAAGACAATGTTGCCCACTCTAACCACTATTATTCAACATAGTTTTGGAAGTTTTAGCCACAGCAATCAGAGAAGAGAGAGAAATAAAAGGAATCTAAACTGGAAAAGAAGAAGTAAAGCTGTCACTGCTTGCAGATGACATGATACTATACATAGAGAATCCTAAAGATGCTACCAGAAAACTACTAGAGCTAATCAATGGATTTGGTAAGTAGCAGGATACAAAATTAATGCACAGAAATCTCTTGCATTCTTATACACTAATGATGAAAAATCTGAAAGTGAAATTTAGAATACACTCCCATTTACCATGGCAACAAAAAGAACAAAATATCCAGGAATAAACCTACCTAAGGAGACAAAGGACCTGTATGCAGAAAACTATGTGACACTGATGAAAGATGTTAAAGATGATACAAATAGATGGAGAGATATACCATGTTCTTGGATTGGAAGAATCAACATTGTGAAAATGACTCTACTACCCAAAGCAATCTACAGATTCAATGCAATCCCTATCAAACTACCACTGGCATTTTTCACAGAACTAGAACAAAAAATTTCACAATTTGTATGGAAACACAAAAGACCCCGAATAGCCAAAGCAATCCTGAGAAAGAAAAACAGAGCTGCAGGAATCAGGCGCCCTGACTTCAGACTATACTGCAAAGCTACAGTAATCAAGACAGTATGGTACTGGCACAAAAACAGAAATATAGATCAATGGAACAGGATAGGAGGCCCAGAGGTAAACCCACACACATATGGTCACCTTATTTTTGATAAAGGAGACAAGAATATACAATTGAGAAAAGACAGCCTCTTCAATAAGTGGTGCTGGGAAAACTGGACAGCTACATGAAAAAGAATGAAATTAGAACACTCCCTAACACCATACACAAAAATAAACTCAAAATGGATTAAAGACCTAAATGTAAGGCCAGACACCATCGAATTCTTAGAGGAAAACATAGGCAGAACACACTATGAGAAAAATCATAGCAAGATCTTTTTTGACCCACCTCCTAGAGAGATGGAAATAAAAACAAAAATAAACAAATGGGACCTAATGAAACTTAAAAGCTTTTGCACAGCAAAGGAAACCATACACAAGACTAAAAGACAACCCTCAGAATGGGAGAAAATATTTGCAAATGAAGAAACTGACAAAGGATTAATGTCCAAAACATACAAGCAACTCATGCAGCTCAATATCAAAAAAACAAACAACCGAATCCAAAAATGGGCAGGAGACCTAAATAGACATTTCTCCAAAGAAGATATACAGATTGCCAACAAACACATGAAAGAATACTCAATGTCATTAATCATTAGGGAAATGCAAATGAAAACTACAATGAGATATCATCTCACACTTGTCACAATGGCCATCATCAAAAAATTTACAAACAATAAATGCTGGAGAAGGTGTGGAGAAAAGGGAACCCTCTTGCACTGTTGGTGGGAATGTAAATTGATGCAGCCACTATGGAGAACAGTATGGAGGTTCCTTAAAATACTAAAAATAGAACTACCATATGACTCAGCAATCCCACTACTGGGCATATACCTTGAGAAAACCATAATTCAAAAAGAGGCATGTACCACAATGTTCATTGCAGCTCTATTTACAATAGCCAGGACATGGAAGCAACCTAAGTGTCCATTGACAGATGAATGGATAAAGAAGATGTGGCACATATATACAATGGAATATTACTCAGCCATAAAAAGGAACGAAACTGAGTTATTTGTAGTGAGATGGATGGATCTAGACACTGTCTTACAGAGTGAAATATGTCAGAAAGAGGAAAACAAATACTGTATGCTAACACATATATATGGAATCTAAAAAAGAAAATTAAAAAAAAGGTCAGAGGAACCTAGGGGCAAGACAGGAATAAAGATGCAGACCTACTGGAGAGTGGACTTGAGGATATGGGGAGTGGGAAGGTAAGCTGGGACAAAGTGAGAGAGTGGCATGGACATATATACACTACCAAACGTAAAATAGATAGCTATGGGAAGCAGCCGCATAGCTCAGGGAGATCAGCTCGGTGCTTTGTGACCACCTAGATGGGTGGGATAGGGAGGGTGGGAGGGAGGGAAATGCAAGAGGGAAGAGATATGGGGACATATGTATATGTATAACTGATTCACTTTGTTATAAAGCAGAAACTGACGCACCATTGTAAAGCAATTATACTCTAATAAAGATGTTTGTTAGGAAAAAAAAAAAGAAGAGTATACATTTTATATCATTCCAGTTATATAAAATTTAAAAACAGGAAAAAATGACTTATTTTGTTAGAAGACAGGAGAGTTGTTACTGTAGGAAGAAGGGTTTTGATAACGGAATAACATGAGGCAATCGTCTCTGTAGCTGGTTAAGGAAGTTCTGTTCTACTGATAGTTTGGTATAAACATTTAATAAATTCATGACTGGGTAAATTTATTAAATGCTTCTATTTGATAAAATCTATTGAGATTATATGGTTTTTCTCTCTTTTTTCTGTTAGTTTGAATTCCGAGCATTAAACCAACCTTGTGTTCTTATAGTATATTTCTTGATCTGGATATGGTTACATGGGTGCATTCACTTTATGAAAATTAATCAATGTGTATTACATTGTGTGTATTACCTTGTGATTAAAAGCTTATTTTAAAAGTTTAATACTTAAAAAATTAAAAGTATATTTGGAGTGATGGTCAAAAAAAAAAAAAAAAAAAAAGAATTATGCATTACCAGTCTCTTAAAATATATTGTCATCTAGTATCATATCTCCCCCTAGTTACTAGCTTTTAAATGTTTCCTTTTATCCATGAACTCAAAACCAAATCTAATAAATATTCCTTTTCAAGCAAAGAACAAATAATTAAGTAGTGAACTAAAAGTTACAAATTAAAATTAAGAGTGATACCAGTGTAGACAAAATGAAAAATTTAATTGATACATATATGACCTCAGGGCTTTTAAAGAACTCCAGTCAGTCAGCATGACATGTGTATAAGTTTTACAAACATAATTTCTTTTTATTTTATTACCTAGGAGCATTAGGATATACTTTCTTGACTGTAATTATTGCTTGCAGTTAATTACAAATGAAACAGAAGTGCTGGTAATATTGGAGACTCGTACTCTGCATAGAACTGGAAATTACTGCTATTACTCTTGGTTGCTAGAGAATATTAGGTCATAGATGCTAATTAGCAGTTCATAGCCCTCCTGCAGGGGGAAATTTCATTGCTGGATGAAACTGTCTTACTAGCCAAACCTACCACTCATGGCACTCAGACCATTTTTGTTTGAGCTATTAGAAGGTATAAAAACTAAAGGTTTACGTTTTGGTTTTTTTTTTTGTAAGAAGGAAACCATGAAGGCTAACATACACAGTCTCACTGCTTCAAGAAAAAGTTGGATCAATTTTTGAGTCTCATAGTTTATGTGTAGGAATCAATTAAAAACAAAAAAACAAAAGTTTTAATCAACACAAGGCAGAAATGACAAGGTCTCCCATGAAATACTTGTTCCGAAAACAAAAAATTAAAGAATAAAATATATGTGGATGGGAGAGGAACGAGAATGGTTCTAGGACCTTTCTGATGTGTAATCTGTCATATAGTTATACACACATTCACACACACACACACACACAACTATCCCTGATTATATTTATATACATATATTACATACACACATATATATGTATATATATAATCTTTTAAGTCTTTCTATATATGTACATATTTATATAGTCTTTTTATTTTCTTTTTTAATACAGTCAGATCCCTCAAAGAACAGACATTTCTTGGGCTTCTTCTGAATTTTTTTTAACTTTTGATTCTGTGATTTCTTAAAATATATCCATGCCCCCCAGTACACATATATTTTTACTAAGCACATAATCATTTGGAGAAATATTAATAGAAAGAGGAACATGTTAAAACTCCAACTTGAACTTAATTACTCCTACTAAAGCAAAAGAATTTAGATAATGCATGAATCCTGGCTACTTAGTCACATTAGGTTTTATATTAAAATATAAACTATATTAGTACTGAAAAAAAGGATATTAAATGCTTCATATTTCTATTCTGGGACACACATGTGCATGCACACACATATACATACACAAACAGTGGTGACCTAGAAAATTCCTTAATGTTTGAGACAAGAAACCAAGGAATAAGTCAGAGTCACAGGAATATAGGGGTTCTTTATATTAAAGAGGCATATTCATTTCTTCTCAGGGTAATGACATACCCCAATTTTAATTGGGCTCTTTTCTTTTCCCAGAAATGGTCCATCCATTTTCACCTGTGGAAGTAAAATTAATTAAATGAGCAAAAACCTGTAAAAATTGGAAGAGTTAGTCTTTCTTCTCTGTAAATAGATCACAGGTTCCATGTGATACAAAATGCATCTGCCCTTCTCTTAAACTCTTGTCAAGCCTTAACATAGGCTAGAATCAGATTTAAATGAACTCTGAGTTAATTACGCAAAGGAGAGAAAGAATTGGAGGTTTAGTGAGAAATATTGAAAGAAATAGGTTCACTCTGTCCTGAATCAGAAGAAGATGAGAGTTGGGAGGCAGGGCGGAGCTGGTAGTGTCCTGTTTTAATCTGCATACTTCAGCCTTACAAGAAGATTACCTTCCCTGCTTACTTGAACTGAATCAAACCTATGTTATGGGCAGTCTCAGTTCCAAGTATTCTGACCCGTTGTCCCTATGAAAGCACTTTAACTCGTTGGACCATATGCTACAATTTTTATGTTTGAATATATGCCACCATTGTCATGATATGTGTGGACCAGTAGTCATAACTGCTAATAAAATAATGTAACATTGGTATTTCATTTTGGTTTATTTCGTAGTAATACATGTTAATTGAAAAAATCATTAGAAAATGTAGTAAGTAATCATTAGACTATACCTCATTTCTATAATAGAAATAATTATATAATATTTTGTTAACATTTTGATGTCTGTCTGCCTCTATTATCTATCTATCTATCTATCTATCTGTCTAAAAACAACTATTGCAACTCCTCATATTTATGGAGTAATATAGTTCACAGGCTCTTTCAAATATTGATCCTCACAGTAACTCGTGGAGGAAGAGACCTGTAAGGTTGTGCTCCGAAATGTGTGTGTGTGTGTTTATCTTATTTATCCTCTTTCTCTACCAATTGTCTCACTGTTCCGTCGAAAGCAAAGGTTAATTACATTTCTGTGGAACTATCTAGCGGAAGGCTACTTTTCTTCCACTAAATTACAACAAGAGTAAATTAGAGGTTTTCAGAACTTCACGGTTTTGATTGATGAATTCATTAATTCACCTTTTCAAAGTGAGGACTCATGTTTTAAATATTTTATGTACAATTTGCATGTTGGCATTTTTAAAGGCTTTTAAAAAAAATTAAACAGTGCTTAAGAGAAAGGTCAAACTGGTCACCTTGGAGGCTGGATACTTTTGTGATGCAGAGGAAGAGGCAGGGTTGTCTTTCCTTTCTTTCTATCCCCTGAAAAACAGTTTGCCTTGAGTTTCTCCACGAGGTCCTTATTTTATGACTTCAGAGCAAGGACATATATGTTTAATGAGATATTGGGGTTTCTTTTCCCAAAGTGAGATTCTCTTCATGTCAGGGTTTCAACAGAGGTTTGCCTCTGATTTCATCTCGAATGTCAACAGTAGCTACTGCAGGGTCATGGCATTGCCATTCTCCACGTGGACCCTTTCCATCCAAGTTTTACGCACTTTAACGTGCTCTACATCCAGTCACTGATGCACAGGCATCTCCCACACTCCCAAGAAAACTGAGCATCTGCCTGGAAACTCTGCTTAGAGCAGACTGAGACTTTCAGTCCACTGAACAGATTATTTCCAATTTAAGGAAACATGCATCACCCATATAGACAATGTGACATCAGGAAAACTGGATTCTATAAGCAGTGTCATTGTTTTCTTGCCCATCAAAGTTGCAAGTGTACAGGGAGATCAGCTCTGTGCTTTGTGACCACGTAAAGGGGTGGGATAGGGAGGGTGGGAGGGAGGGAGATGCAAGAGGGAAGAGATATGGGGACATATGTATATGTATAACTGATTCACTTTGTTATAAAGCAGAAACTGACACACCATTGTAAAACAATTATACTCCAATAAAGACGTTAAAAAAATTAAAAGTTTCAAGTGTAATACTACACCCTCACCCCACCCATGACACTTTTGAGAATCCATGAAGAAATAAAGCAATTAAAAAAGATGTGTTCAGTTTTTTCCCCAAATTGGCCATAACTAAGCCTGATTTTTAAAAAATAAAGAGAAGTGGAGACGGACAATCATTATGATTAGGTAATAGTATGCAAAATGGCCGTTTAGTCTTCCATCTAAGATCATATGGGGTAGACAGAAGTGGTATGCAGATACATATCTCGGCACAAATTGCAGGATAAGCAGGCTTTCTTTAAAAATATCTTAACAACAAAAGAGGATTCATTTTTAATGCCCCACCTGCTTAATGCAACTTCAACCCAAATTGGTTCACACATGCAGAATATTAAGCAGGGATCTAGCGTAATGACTGAGGGCTTTCAAGACATTGAAGGAAGAATAGTTAATGATATATGGAGTTTCATCCTTATTAAAATCTGAAGCAATATTTATGCCTCTCCCTCTCAGTGAGTCCATCCTATTGCCTCACATAAAAGCGCGTTCCTGGCCTCATTCTCAGTCCTTAATTTGTACTTGAAAAATATGTACGTATTGAGCCAGATGCTCCCAATGCCTAAGGTAACTCTGTGATAAATTAGGCACTTGAGAAAACAGGATTAACTCTTTTACTAAGAGTTCTGCAGAGGCCCACTCCACTTCATGTAAATGCAGTATCTGAAAATCTGGCTCTATCAAAAAGGCAATTAGAATTTACTGTAGTTTTACATTCAGCAGTCTTTTTTAATACTTACAAAAATGCTTTTATTAACAAAAACTTTTTTTTCCAAATAACTCTTCAGGAATTTGTCTACAGGGTAAAGCTACATACTTCTAAAATGAAGAATATCCTCTAGTGCCCTGGAAGAGTTGGGGGGAAAAGCTATGTTTCCCAAATGAGCCCTATACTCTTTTTAATCCATGAGGTAAACATACATTCACAGATGAGGTATCTCATCTGGAGATCAGGAGACTGATCATTAATTGTCAATAGAGTGTTTGGAGCAAAGTCTTACCTGCCTCACTGATGAAGTCTATTTCATCTTAATCCAGAAAAACTAAATCATTGTGTTACTGAAAATGTTTCACTTCTACTTTTCTTTCAAAGGCTGGAGACAGTCCTTTCTTTTATGTTCTCTTTTTGGTTCAAATGACTCAATGTTCCTTAACAATATCAGTTTCATGTACAATAGATCTGATCTAAGCTGTTTATAATCTTAAGTGTGTTTGAGTCACCCTTTTAATACTTTAATTTTTGGCAAGATACTTCAAGGGATTTAAAGGCTCAAAACAACACAACAAATCAGCAGTAATTACAACACAATGACTATTACAGCACAGCAATATCGCAGAGTGCCTCTAAAAGCATCCTAATTGCATACTTCATTTGGTTACCCTTTTGGCACCACACTGAATTTTTGAGCAGGGCCATCTCTAGCCCTGACTGTACCATTAAAAATACTCCTGAAGTGAAGTTCTTTCGTGTCCCAGCAAACTCACAGCAAGTTAGGCATCCCTCCATCTCTTCAACATTCTGATAGAAAGGTCTGTAACAAGGATATCAACATCGGTGCAGCAAAAATAAGCTTTACGGACTGAGCTAAATTTGTGTTGTCCCTTGAAAATGTTAAAATTTTAAAGTCTGAACACTGAGCTTTTGAATTTTTACAGTCTCAAGGCTTCTTTTATATGGGGCAGGGTGAGGATGGTGGGTGAGAATGGAATTCTAAAACGTATTTTATGAGATGTTGAAATTTTGACATGTAATTTTTTAACTTGACAAAATCTTGCCACTTGGTCTTCCTTCCCTATTTTCCTGATATATACCATCACACTGCTTTCCCATTCATGTCAAGTTTTTATTTCTTATAGCACTTCTGTAGGCTAATAACCATGCATTGTATTTATTCCCGTATGCTCCCGTTTTAACTCAGTCTAATTTGTCCTCCTTTTGTTGTCATGAACATCTGCCCCCTCACAGACTGTTGAATCCATTTAAAATAAGATAATCTGCCAAGTGCAAGTAAATATGTGCCACCACACACCCTTGCAAAAAGAAATGCCTCTCTCCCAATTTTTGCAACATTATGGCTACCAAAAAAACAACAGTTGCAAATGTTTTATCAGTTCAAGGGTGACATGATAGCAATTTTTCAAAAAGATCATTACTTTTGGTAGCTACATTTGCCTTATCTTGAAGCTTCTTTTCTGTTCAGCATAATACTGAGTGTTCTTTGGTATGAGATATAAACCAGACTTACATGTTTCCCAAACTTAAACATTCACTGTCCAATCCAGGATTTACTATGTAAGTAAAGAATGTACTTTTAGCTTGGAGTCATACGACACAGGTTACAAATTCAGCTTGTCTCTCAGTAAATACTTCTTATATCACAGACATAAGTCAGAAGAAAGTATAAAATAAAATATGTTATTTAAAAAGCAGTGTTTCAAAAATAGGTAAGTGGAATTATAAATGGAAAACATGTAACAACCTTACATTTAGAACACTTTCAACTGGTCTTTGGATTTGGATTTACTGATAGACAAAGTGTGCTAAAAATTTCTCAAGGCTAAAAATGAGCCTTAGCATGGCAACACAGGGTAAAATATAGGACGCTATCTGAAGTCTTCTGAATTTTAATCCCAAAAATGACATGTGACTTGTTACTATGGACAAGTCACTTAACTGGTAGACTCACAGTTCCCATCAGCTAGTTTGTGGTGGTAATACCTGAATGTCTTCATCTTCCTAAAGAATTAAAGAGATCAAATGCACATGAGCAGGGTTAAGACCACAGCAAGCTGTACAAATACAAAGTATTATTATTATTCAGCAAAAAAAAATCAATGTACCTAAAAAATACTCATGTGGGGTTTATATTTCAATAACACCAACTCTGGTTCTGATACAGATTCCTTTCAAAAGACATGGTTTGGACATGGTTATTGAAGCCCCATTTTATTTGATAACATTTGTTATTTGATAACAACATTGTGAAATATTTTATCCACTTGAATTACTTTCCAAACTGTTGTATATCTCTTAAGAGGAACAAATGCCTGAAAATAGATATGCATACATTCACTCAAGGTTACATACATTTGAAATATGCTTTTTTTTTAAACCAACAACAACATTTAAAATTTTGGATTTGTAGCTATAATTTCTGTAATTCTAAGCAGTAGTATAAATTCTTTTTTGTTACCTTTTATCTGATTGATAATTCTGGGTACTAGAAACAAGCACTATAGTGGAATCTCATTATTTGCTGTAGTTATATGTTCTAAAAAGTCACTGCAAACACTGCATTAGCAAATACTGAATCATTGTTGCTAGGGGAAATACAGGGGGAGGTTCCTACAAGCCTCTGGTCACAACATTGTCATCAGGTGATTAATACATAACCTTGTTTTATGTGTGTTTCTGTATAAAGACACCTTACTTACTATATATTGTTGATTTAACTCATGCCTGAGCGAAGCTTATCTAAATGCATATTTTCTTCATAAAGCATGACACAACCTTCTTGGGCTTAGGTACAATAGGCAACACTTCGGCATTATGCCTGGGGCCCATTTTAAACAGCAAAATTACCAAGAAAAACTACAAAAATGTGAAAAATGTGGCACTAAATAGACCAAGAAAAGGACATTTGTGTACAGTATGGAGCTGAAACAAGAAGGCCGTGTTCCGCCTCAGCTGGGAATGTCCACAATGGCTGACTCAAACTCTTCCCTCCTCTGCACTTATCTGTGAATGATCTCAAAATCACCGTAAGTATTGATTTTGGAGTCACAGATAAATTTTAGCAAGTAGGCAAATTTGCAAGTATGGAATCTGCAAATAATGAAGATCAACTTGTAAGGGTGCACAGAATCTGAGGCTGGACTACATTAGTAAATCATTGGTCCATCCTCCTTTGTGTGAAGCTTCTCTTTGTAAAAGTATCTGATACTTTGAGAGCAGAGCTGTAAAGCCACTATTCAGTGCTTAAGATTTAATGTCTGTCTTCTTCCCCCCTAACTAACTCTCCCATTTAAGGAGCAATACTGAAAACGTGTTTGTTTACAAATTCTTTGTGTGGAACAGCTTAAACGATTATTTCTGAGGCATAATTTAGGACATCCAGGAGTAAATTTGTGTAAACAAATTTCTTTTGTTCCCTCTCCCTCACCCCAATTCTACACAGTGATCGTACTTTATCATTCACAGTTAAAAAAAACTGGAATATTTCAGCCAAATGGCACTAACCTGAGAAGGATTTGCATTATCAGTTCAGCCACTGGCATGGCCTTTTGGAATAGAGATGACTGACCCAGTTTGGTTTTCATCTTGATAAACTACTGTCATTACAATGGAAAAATTTAATTTTTCCCCTGTAGATTGTATTTCTTTTATTTTTCCACTATTTCCACTGAGAGAAATTCTGGGCTCAGTACTTACCAAAGGTCAGACTATAGTTGTCCTGCAGTGCTCTGTCTACTTCATCAACTTCATGGCCAACATCCAAAGCAGTTAAAGAAGAGGACTAAATGAATGAGAAAAAGAACAGAACCTTCCTGAATCCCACGATAAATCCCTTTCGTTACAAAGCCCATTAGAACCATCTCTGCTTAAGCATATTCTTAAGATTGCTGTTTAGAATTTAATGAATTGATCTCTGAGGTTCTGGAAATATTCCATAGCATAATTATTCTCTGGCTTCTAACAGATATTCTAATATAATTTAAACAAACAGACAAACAAACAAACAAAAAACACTAGATGTCAGTACTCTTGGATTTAAGTTCTGCCTCTGTATGAACTTATGAGGTTGGGATAGTCAATCTCCTGAGCTTTGTTTTCTTCATCCGTTAAATACAGACAGTAAGAGTCACCTGAAAAGGTAAATAGGAGGGTCTAATGAGATAATAAATATAAAAGGGTTTTGTAAACAGTCAAAGGCCTTAGGAACAGGATCTTGGCTATAACATTAGCCAATGTAAATACAATGACTACGCAGTAATATCATTATTTCTAAAATAAGCTTTTTAAACATAGTAAAACAAGCAGCTTCTTCTGAGCCATAACTAATGATTTGATTTTTTTGTTCTGTTTCAGAAAAGAGGTGGTATACACTGATGAGTTCCAGGGAGTGACAGTAGAACCCCTGAGTCTGAGATTTGTAGAAAGTTCCACATTTATTCAAGAGGAATAAATCACATCGTGCATCACCTTCTATTTCCCCAAAACCAAACCTTATAAATTTGCTTCCAGGTCCTCAAAGCAGAAAGAATTGGGCATCACACTGTTTGTGTGAGGTTTGGAGGTTGAGACTTGGTTGAACTGATAGCCACACCTTCAGAAGTGTGAGTGCCAGTATATGCTTAATTCAATTACCCAGCATGTAAGCAAGCAAAAGAGGAAGAAAACACTGTCTTGGCTCAATTCCAGATTTGCTCACATCATTAATACTGATCAAAGTGACCAGATAATTGCCAATCTTGCCCAATTTTGAAATTTGTTTTCTATTTTAATTGAAAAATCTGCTTCAGATTTAGGTTTGAGATAATTTGTTTTGGATTTTTTCCCTAACTTGGGTTGCTTTACCTTCTACCTGCGAAGCTCACTGACATCCAACATTTGACTCTTCATCAAATTACATCTTACATGTGAAATCTTCTCAGAAAAGCTGAGTCAAATAAGACTCAGTTCTTGAAAATTCCTTTTTAGCAACTGTTTCCCCCACGGTATTCACTCAAGTCCATTGTTCACAAACTACCTTTAAAATTTGATCAATACATGCTTGTTTAGGATTTGTGGGGTTTTTTTTTTATGAGTAATGCTTAAGCTAATTTAGCTTGTAAGCTTAGAATGGGCTTGTCTATACTTATGTTTGATACATTGTGGTTTATTCAATAAACACTTAACAGCAACCAAAGAATTGGACCAGTTGACACATTAGTTTTATGGATTTAATGGATGACTGGTACTTTAAAAAATCTTTTAAACATGAAGTAAATAAAGTATGAAACATTTAAATTAACTGTCCTGACTATTCTAGGACTTCAAATGTTACTCTAGCCAACATACAAAGAAAGAATCAATCCATCTGTCTACATAAAGACAGACAGACTTCTGAGGCTCAGTGATTCATAGCATTTTCTGAATTAACCCATACTCAGTTACTGTTGAGGGAGCTCTCTAAGTGAGAAATGGTTCTATTTTAATACTCAGTTTGAATGAACTTAGTGCTGCTCTTGTGTTATTTTGCCTAGAGAGCTACCTTAAAATCCTATCAGTTTTACCACCTTTGCACTTCACGTTCAATGGTAGACACCTCCCAGGCCATAAATGTCTCAATGTAAGGCACCACCATTGTTTGATGAGTAGGCTGTTCATGAGCCACTGGTCATTGACAAGGAGATTAGCTCTTGGGGGAGAAAGTCCAGTCTCCTCTACAGAAGCAAGGTTTCATGCATACAGGAACTGCAGTAGATTTCACAAGAGACAATATTCAGGGAAGAGACCTGGTTGATTCCAAAAATTACCTTTGTCCCCCCTTAACTTGGTGGCACACTTCAATTATAATTCGTAAAACATAAGGAGAGTGTGGAAAGTCCCTTGACAATAGCAATGTGCATGCAGGAGCATATCTGTTCCAAGATTCACTAAAACAGAGCTGCTTCCAACTCTTTGCAAAGGCCCTGTGGCCTTTATAAATGTTCTAGCTGTCCACTTGATGACTATGACAAGTGTTTGGTTAACAGGACATGAGTGAGGTCACTGTGGGATTTGTAGCTTTTGTTTTTTTCTTTAACAAATCATCAAGTTCAGTAGCAGGGGAAAAATACCACTCTGAGTATCAAGACATGAGTTAACTCTCTTTTATGAATCAAACTTATTTTCCTTTTATGATTCAGAGAATGTGTCAACAAGGAATTAGGAAAGTTGATTGTGTGAGGGCATGACACAGTTTCCAAGAAAGTAAGCAACATTTTGAAAATCCGGAATTGTATTCATCAACTCCAAGACTTGCAACTTAAGTTTAAACTTTGACTTATTAAAAATAGTTAATGACATCATTTGATTAATTCAAATAACATACCAAATAACCATCAGCAAATCTTCTTGAGCACAGACTATGTGCCTGGTGCTATGAGGAGGGCATCAGAAGATCCAAAGACACTTAAGACATACCCTCAGTGAGTTGATATAATTAGGGAAATAATGTATACACAGGAGGAAAAATTAAGTGACTACTCAAGAAAAAAATAACAGCACACCAGGATAATGAGTGCATTTGTTTTGGAAAATAATGTCACAAACTTAAAATTTAAACAAGGCTATCTTTTACTAAGGATGGCACACTGGGAAGAGATTGATTCAGCTCTCAAGGCTTTTTAAAATATCAAAATTTTTAAAGATATATTTATTTTATTTATTTATTTATTCCATTTTTTTGACTGCGTTGGGTCTTAGTTGTGGCACGCGGGATCTTCGTTGAAGCATGCGGGATCTTTTGTCGCAGTGTGTGGGCTTTTCTCTAGTTGCAGCACGTGGGTTTTCTCTTCTCTAGTTGTGGTGCACAGGCTCTCTCCTTGAGGCACACGAGCTCAGTAATTGTGGCACGTGGGCTTAGTTGCCTCCTGGCGTGTGGGATCTTCGTTTCCCCACCAAGGATTGAACCCTCTTCCCCTGCATTGGAAGGCAGATTCTTTACCAGTGGACCACTAGTGAAGTCCCTAAAATATCAAAATTATAGTCTCATTTTATTTACAGATACAACCTAAAATCTTTTTTGGATTGGGATTGACATGTATACAATGATTTGTATAAAATTGATGGCTAATAAGAACCTACAGTATAAACAAACAAACAAACAAAACAACTAATACTAAAAAAAAAAAACCAAAACTTTTTTGGAGAATTGTTTTGAGGTCAGTGTTAAGAGTGGGATACTTAGAGGAGGTGAAAAATTATGACTTTCTGGGAGGAGAAAGAAGCTTTTGATACAGAGCTATGTATAGAGGACTAATGATACACTACCCAGAGGGGCCAAGGAATTTGTTCCTGCTCTAAAGGGTTTATCATGCTTCCACTAGAAAAGTGTAATTATTAACATAAACACATTTAGTTTATAACTCTAAAGACATTCTTATTGTCATTTATCATATAGAAAAAAAAGGTTATGGATTTATACCAAAGGTCTATAGAGATTTAAGTGTGATCCTTGCCCTCAAGGTCATCCTTATTGTTTATTCCTTAGGCACTTAAAACTCAGCAAGTGGAAACTGAACTTAAGGTCTTCCCCCAGTCCTGTTGCCTGTCCCATAGCTGGAAGGGCACCACTAAACATCCATCACTTTTCCTCACCACACCCAAGCGGTCAACAATGTCTTTAGCTCCACATCTGATGTCTCCTACACAAACCACTATCCCTTCTGTCATGTTCACAGTCTCTAGGCTGTCTCGTTTTTGTGAATATTCTCCATACTGCCATTGGAGTTATATTTCTAAAATGCAGTATGAACATGTCACTATTCTATTGATACTTAAAACCATTTAATAATCATACCTTGCCAAAAATCCAACATGTTTATTATGATGGTAAAAGGTCATTTGCTTTCTGGCCCCCTCTTTCCTTTTCAGCCTCTTCTTCCTTCATTGTCTCCATCCACTAAGGTTCTAGTGTCTGTGAACTATTTCCAGTTCTCCAAACCAGCTGATGTACCTCTTTGTCCTTGATCTTGTTTCTACTCATCCTTCAGGACACAGCTCAACTGTCACTTCCTCTTGACCACTGCCTTGCCCAGGGGGATATAGCTATTTCCTCCTCTGTCCTTTATCATAAATCTTAGAACATGTTGTTGGAATTTATCATGCTCTCTAGAGTGCTCTTCAAGAGGAGAGGCCATAAAGACCATTTATCTTTGACTATCCATCATCTTGTAGTGCTCAATAAATTTCAAGTGGAGGACTTTATGAATTTCTTGACTATTTTTCTTACTTTGAATGTGAATTGCTCAGTCTTATTATCTTTGTGTTCAACGTGCAGCCTCTAAGAGAGAGCAATATTTGCTAAATATTGATTGTTGAATGAATAAATTAAAAATTGCCTACCTGAAGACTGACGACGAAGTTTATAGGGTAATAGCTGGTCATAATGTTGATCCCTGGGGCAGAAAGATTTTTAGTTATTTTAATGTATCTTGTTTTTTAATATAATTAGTTGTGCAATTAATTTGAAAAGATGTTAATAAATTATTTTTAAAACTCTATGCTTACAGGCTAAAGTTTCTAGAATTTTTACTCAAAAATTGATAGTCATTCAAATCACTTTCATCATGTAGTGAGTTATGGAAGTGACATCAGCAAGATGGTGGGATAGACATTCCTAGTGCTCATCGCCTCCCAGAAACATCAATTTGAACAACAACCTCCACACTAAAATACCTTCACAAGAGCTAAGCATTCCAGGATAGGGGTTACAGCACCTGGGTGGAACACAGAAATAAGAAAAGATGCATTGAAGAGGGTAGTAAAGACAGTTTCACATTACTCCCATCACCCCTCTCTCAAGCCTACGAAGCCCAGTATAGAGAGAGACTCCCTTCTCATGTGAGAAGAAAATTGAAGTGAGGGCCCAACCTTACCATGGACCCCAGAACCAGACCCACACCATCGGCAGGAGGTTCTTATGAACCCAGATTCCTGGCCCGCCCCAATACCAGGTCATCTGCCACAGACACAGATACCAGGCCCATGCCATTGGTCCCTTGTGCCTATTCTGCCCCTGAAGACCCAGGATCCATGCCAGCCACGATGGATCCAACCTCCAAGCCCGCCTACTTTCTGACAAGGTACTTCAAACCAACTGAAGAAATAAAACTTTGCCAGCATCTCAGAAGTTCCTTTATGTACTTTCACAAGTGCTACCCTATACCTCAAAAGTAACCACGCTCCTGAATTCTAATATTATAGCTTAGTATTGTCTGTTTATAGAATTTATATAAATGGAAACTTTGAGTCTTGTTTCTTTCAATGTTACATTTGAAACATTAATCCATTTTTTTATGTGTGGCTGTGATTCATTCCTTTTCATTGCTGTATAGAATTCCTTTGTATATGAATATACATATACATACATATGTGTGTTCATGTGTGTGTGTATATATACATATATATGTGTATATATGCATTCATGAATTTCAATTCTAACTGCTTATAAGTACTTGCATTGTTTGGAGTTTGGGTCCTGCACATTTCTTATTTGATTTATTTCTAGCTAATAGGTTTTTTTTTTTTTAATGACATTTTAAGTAGTTTTTTAAAAAAAAATTTGTATTTCAAATTATTTTTGTTAATGTATAAAAATAAAACTCCACTTCTAAGTTGACTCATGTTGGCAGACTTTTGTTACATGAACCTGTCCACAGGGCTGCCTCATGACATGGTTTCTGATTCCCCTAGAAGTGGGCAACCAAAGAGAAAATAAGAGAGAGGTAGAGACCAAGTGCCTAGGAAAGAGTTCCCAAGGTAAAAACCAGTCTTTTTATTTGAAAAGTGACCTCCAAAAGGAAAAAAATCAAACAAACTGATTTTTAAATTATTTTTGTATTCAGAAATCTTGCCAAATTCATATATTATTCCCATAATTTATCTGGAGATTCTTTGGATTTTTGACATATATATTATTATATTATATATTGATGATAATAATAGCTTTATTTCTTCCTTTCCAAACCTTATACTATTTATTTTCTACTCATACTTAACTAGCTAGGATCTCCTGTTCAATATTGTTTATCCTATTTACATTAATGTAATTACTAATATATTTTGGTTTAAATCAATCATCTAAATATTTTCTTTTTATTTGTCCTGTCTGCTCTCTGTATCTTACCTTTCCTCCTCTGTTTTCTTTTGTAATTATTTTCTATATTTAAAAATTATTCCATTTCAACCTATTTTATATTTTATTTTATTTTATTGTGGTAAGAACACTTAAAATGAAATCTAACCTATTAATACATTTTTCAGTGTACAATACATTATTGTTGCCTATAGGTACAATGTTGTTCAATAGATCTCTAGAGCATATCAATCTCATTTGATTGAAACTTCATGCCTGTTGATTAGATTTCCTTCTCTGCCCCCCTATGCCCTGGTAACTGCCATTCCACTCTTTGATTCTATGAATTTCACTATTTTAGTTGGTGGGAATACAAAATGGTATAGGCCCTTGAAAAACAGTATGGAAATTCCTCAAAAAATTAAAAATAGAACTATCATCTGACCCATACTTCTGGGTATGCATCCAAGGAAGTAAAATCACTATCTTAAAGAGATATCTATACTCCCATGATCATTGCAGCATTACTCACAATAGTGAAGACATGGAAACAAGCCAGAGGTTTATCAACAGATGAATGGACAAAGAATATATCTTGTATATTATATATAAATAGTATATTCTTTGTGTGTATACACACACACACACATACACACACAATGAAATACTATTTAGCTTTAAGAAAGGAGAAAAATTGGCAATATGCAACAACATAAATGAACCTTGAGGCCGTTAAGCTAAGTGAGATAAGCCAGACAACTAAAGACAAATACTGCATGATTCAACTTATATGAGGTCTTTACCTCTATTAGCTTTTCCTATTCTTTCACTCTTTATCCTAGAGATTGCCATGGTCACCCTAGATTTAATCCAAGCTGTTGTATAAATTATTAATTTTACCTCTGACAATGTGAGGACTTTCGAACACTTGGACACCATTGACCATTGATGTTGTGTATCTAAATGACATTATTAATGTTTATTACAGTTAACATCAATTTAGATTTGCCCATATATTTGCTTTATGTTGTTGTGGGTGGTGTTTTTGTTACTTAATTCATCTTAAATCTACAACTTTCTAACTGGGATCACTATCCTTCTGCCTGAAAAACGTTCTTTAGTATTTTAGTTCAAGTCAGTTAGTGATGAATTTTTGCAATTAAAAAAAAATTTAAAGTCTATTTTACCTTTATTTTTGAAGGATATTTTCTCTGGGTATAGAATGCTAGGTTGGCAGTTATTTGCTTTCTTTCTTTGAAGGTTGTTACTATATTTTTACCTGGTTTCCATACTTTTTTTTTTTTTTTCCAAAAGATAGTTGTCAGGCTAATTATTTCTTCTTTTTATGTTTTCTTCCTATCCTTTTTGTTTTTAGGTTGTTCTTTTAAAAAGTTTTCCCGGTTGAATTTTTTTCAGTTTTACTATGATGCATCTAGATGTGATTTTTAAAAAATCCTTCTTGGGGTTTACGATGCTTTTTGAATATGTGGCTTGATGTTTTCTTCATTTTGGGAAAATTCTCAGCTATTGTCATTTTGTCATTGATCACTAACGCCCCATTTTTTCTCATCTTTTTGCCTAGGACCCTTGTCCACTGCACATCCTCACACTATCCTCTATGTATCTTACCCTCTCTTTTAACTTGATTCTTTTTACTCTCCATTATTCACTTTGGACATTTTCTTCTGATCTATCTTTTGATTTACTTATTGATTCTTCAATTGTTTCTAATATGCTGTTACTCCTAGTGAGTTCTTAATTTCTATATAATTTTTAAAATAGTTTCCATATACCTGGTTAACTTTTCAATAATATCTATTATCTCCTATAATACAGCAAACATAGCTCTTCTAAAGTCTTTATCTGTAGTTTAGAATGTTTGTTTCTTTAATCTGTTTTTTCCCTTATGTTTTTTCTTCACATGCCTGATTATTTTTGATTACTTGCTAAATATTTCATATAAAAAATTATAGAGATAAGCCCTATACTGATGCTACCCTCAACTAGAGATGATTTATGGTGATTTTTTGCAGGCAGCTATGTACACTAGCAACACAGGCACACATTGATCTGTTTTCAAGGACTTTAGAAATTTAAATCTGGACTTCAATTCCTTTGAGATGTCTACTTCTGGTTCACCCTTACTTTTAGAATCCTTAGTCTTAGAGATCTTTGGTATTTTAACACAAAATATTGGTGTTTTACCAGCACTACCAGCAACACATCTATTCCAGCTTTTGTCCTCCTAATTCCACAAGACTCTCCGTGAGCACTGCGGCTTCTTGGCTGCTTAGCCGACTATTCTGGACTGGGCAGATGCTGCCAGGGGGAGAGTGGCCCCACAATGCAGCATTCTTCTCTTTGAATGTTTACCGTCTTCAAAATCTTGACCCTATAGTCCTCCCATGCCTTACTGACTTTCCAATGCCTTTGTGCCATTAAAAAAATAATTTTGTGCTTTCTTAGTTGTCCTCAGCAGGAGGTTGTCCAGATTACCTAGTCCTTCATCACTGAAAGTGGATGTCAAAAAACCGCCTTTAAACTCTGCCACACTGACCTTTTAAACAATTGTGCCAGGATGTAAACACCCAAATAAATACTTGCCTGTCAAATCACCCTTGGGAGCTAGCCATGTATTGTAGAATTTTGCCATTGTGCAAGGCCATTTCAAGAATTCCTCTTAGGTCACTGTTTTTAGAGTCACTTTGTAAATTAGCCAAAAATAAACTTTGATTACTTTTTACTTACAAAGTTTAATTTTGTTACTTTTAAAGTTAAATAGGCTCCTTTCACCTAAATGTAACACTCTGATCACAAATCTTATTCATTACAGATAAGCTTTATAAGTTTTAACTATTTAGAAAAATATAAAATTCACAGTATATACAGAGTGGCCACTCCTGAGCATTTAATAAAACATGCCACAGTTTCTAAAGGCACTGCTGAGGAAAAGTTCCAAATGTTATTTGAAAAATGGCAATTTTATTGAGGTGTGTGTAGAGTCTCCCCAACTGCCAACTTTGTAAAGAATGTTAAATATTTGGTTATGTCAGTATTCTTGTGTTTTAAAAGAAAATGGAACCCTTAATATTATAGTCATTAATTTTAGAAAATTTCAAAAATTCTCTCTTCTTTCTCCTTTAATCAAATAATGTAGAAAACAATCAACACCAGTGACATATTCTTTTACGAACACCTTTGTTACTAAAATATTTCAATTGTGTTTGAAACACAGCGAATTCCTTTCACCCTTTGGCGCTGTCAAGATTGTTCCTTGTTCAACATAGTGCCTTGGGGTCGAGAGAGTTCTTCATCCATAAGGCCACAGATTGCAGCAGACATATGGCCCTGCACAGTTGAGCATCTCTCATTTGGAGAAAGAGGCTTTCTTGCCTATTACCAGTAAGGCCCTTGGTGCCCTGCTGCATTAGCATTCATCCCCATTTGGATTTTCTCTCTGATCTGCCTCAGATGGGTTGATTAACTTTGATTAAAGCTAAGTCTGGTCAAGTTCTAAGTAACATGGAAAACGTTCGTAGGACTCCCTAGTTTCTTAATCTCCTTATTTCAGCTTCCTGGAAGGGAGTCCACTTTGTTTCTGGATCACCAACAGTTCCATTTGGAACCAGCCACAGTTGCAAGAGAGAACGCTCACAAGGATAATCCCCCATCAGGATATGCATTACTGAACCCTCAGCCTGCACCCTGGGTGTGTGGTGAGGCCCCAGGCAGATGTTCCTTGGCGAAAGCATTATTAACAGGGCAGCTGTGCACACAGAAGGCAGTTTAAATTTCCACTGTTTCCTCCACAGGCCGTTTTGGATTTTAATCTCCAATTTTCCCCATCCCATAGCCCTTTGAAAATTTTAGAGTCAATTTTTAAAAATTGAATTTAGAGGCCTTGAGAGATTCACCAATGCAGGTGCTAAAAGATAACCAACTCTACTGTGGCTGAGATATTTTTAGGGCTGTAGTATAGCTGGGAAGAACATATATATATAAGGATTTTCCCCTTCCTGAGAGAAAGCTTATCTGCTAGACGTTAAAGCCATCCCTTTTCAGAGGGGAAATGCCTGCTTCCTTTCAGGGATCTGATCGCCCAAGGCTATCCAGGGAGAGAAAAGGCTTTTTCAAGTACTTGAGTATTTCTTCTACACTTGTATTTCCCAAGAAAATAAAACACTTCTTCAAAAACTTGACAGCCTACAAGCTGGCAGATGTTCCTATGTGGCCCTAACTGAAAATGCCTTATCTAAGTGAGTTTTCTTTTTCAGCTTGCATTACCTGGGTTTCTCTGCCTATGGTGATCAGATTAACTGAATCATTGCCAAATCTACACTTGACTTTTTTTGTTTCTTGGACATATTTTTAAACTTAAGCAAAGAATTATAAGCATGTCCAATGAATACAACTCAGGATATACAATTTTTGCAAGCACATTTGTGACTCCAAAAGCCTGTGATGATCCTGAGGTCCCAAGGCCAAATATATCTATACTCAGCATTAAAGAAAATATTCTTGTATGGAAGAGAGGAAGAAAAGGACAGGAGTTAAAACTGCCTCTGTGGCATAAGTCAAAAGTATAAATGTGCATGTGGATTTTGAAGGGTACAACAGTTTGTAGGAGCTGTATTGGCAAAATAAAGCAGCAAGAAAGTGACGTGGACTTCGTGTCTTACCACAACCATTTCAAAGGGACAGGGTCTGGTGAAGGAGGGGCAGGAGCGACTAGCTAAGCACCACCCTCTCCATTCAGGCTGCATGTTAGCTTCACTGTTGATGCTGCTTTTCTTTCATGGTGGCCATTTTCATGTGTTTTCTTTTTTTAAAAAAATAAATTTATTTGTTTTATTTATTTATTTTAATTTTGGCTGCGTTGTGTCTTCGCTGCTATGCGCGGGCCCTAGTCAGCTGTGGTGAGTGGGGACCACTCCCGGCTGGGGTGCCCGGGCCTCTCACTGTGGTGACCTCTCCCCTGTGGAGCGCGGGCTCCAGGCACGTGGCCCTCAGTAGCCGTGGCACGTGGGCTCAGCGGTTGCGGCTCATGGGCCCAGTTGCTCCGCGTCATGTGGGATCTTCCCGGACCAGGGCTCGAACCCGCGTCCCCTGCATTGGCAGGCGGACTCTCAACCACTGCGCCACCAGGGAAGTCCCGTCATGTGTTTTTATGTGTATGTGAAGGTCACAGGAGTTAAAGAGCGTTGCAGTTGTCGGCGGGTTGGGTTCACTGCTCCAACAACCACCCCAAACCTCAATGGCTTTACACAATACGAGTTGATTTCTCGCTCATGTCACAGTGGGCTGGTGGTGAGCAGGACACTCTGCTCTGGCTCCTTCTATACAAAGCCTTGGAGATCCCAAACACCGTTCCTGCAGGCAGCAGGTAGAGTGGGCAGGGTTAAGCAGGAGAGTTTTTTGTCAGGCCTGGAGATGTGCATGTCACTTCTGCCCGCATGGCATTAGCCAAATTCAACACCAGCGCCACTCCTAACCCCAAGAGAGGCTGGGGCATGTGGACTGGCTGTGTGCCCAGAAGGAAAAGGCAGAGTTGGTGATTACCACGGTAGATGCTGCTGTAAGCAGAAACAGGGAATGGTTCTTCTTTACCCCACAAAACGATTTGCAAGAACTTTTGAATAGATACTCTTCAACTTTTAAAAAGGACTCAGGAAGGGCAGCTATTTCTTTTAAAAGAACACTCAGAGAATACTGAGCCTATACGAATGTGGCACAGAATAAGCACACAGGCTATGCTTGCAGGGCCCAGTGGAGAAGGAATCACACGGTCTGCATTTAGTCATTTGCATTCTAATGTTATCAGGTGATTTTGCGTGCGCAAAAATAAAGAAAGCTGTGCTTTTTGTAAGTGGAAAGTCTAGTTCTGTTTGAGGTGAGTCAGGGAAAGAAGTGAAGGGAAAAGCATCTATTTTTGGGTTCTAAGCACAGCTGAGGAGCCCTAGAGGACTGCCAGGGAGACGCAGCTGCAGGAGCACGCAGGCTGTCCACCCACCTGCACGCCCAACAGTGTGCAGCCCAGCTTTTCACCGTGTTTGGCCCAGCTTTCCGCCGTGTTTCTGGTCCTCTTAGCTGAGAGTTAAAAGAAGCAGAACCAAATATGACAGCATTTCCTAAAGTGTTAAACAGCCCTTCTATGATTCTGATAAATAAAATATTCCAGGAAAGAAAAGCACTCATTTACAAAAAAGAAACTTAATTCAGTTTGTCAAATTTAACTCTCATATACTTCAGTGCATGTGATGAGTAGCACAATATCTCAGTCTTGCCTCTAACCCTATTTACTGAGCAGTGGTAGTCCCTTGATCATTAGAAACTACATCCTCTCTGAATACTTTTGAAGTGTACCACGAGAACAGTTGCCAGGTACAGTAAACACTGGATTAAAGTGATATTACCAAGCAGTATTTTATGAGCGCATTTAAAATGGTAACCTGGCAACCAGCTTGCTTTTGTCCAAATGGATTACATAGCCATAATTTGCACTCAGAATTTCCAAATAAGTGTCTTGAAAACAAGACACTTCCAAGTAAATATTTAAATGGACACACACTTGGAAAATGTTCAGAGAGAACTTGTCATCCTACAAAAACTATGTTGGTCTAGAAAAACGTTAGCCAGAATTGCTTCAATTAAGCAATTTGAAATGAAACAAAGAATATGATGAATCTAATTTTATATACTGGGAAGTTTCAAAACTTTCAAAAAATGAAATTAAAGTAAGTAAACTGGAGTATATGGATAATTTAGGGAACAAATAAACGAACAGGAACCTGATATTTGGGTCAGTCAGGGGAGATGAAGTCTCATACCCCCTCCTAAAGATCCTCTAGAGGAGGAATGCATTCATTTACTACAAGGTGATGAGCACCTCGTCTGGGTCTGGTGCTGGGGTGAGCACTGATGATATTAAGGGTGGACAAAACAGACATAGTCCTTGACTCCTCAAGCTTAGAATCCAGGCATTGACAATGGGTGACATCTTACCACTCAAGAAGTATGGCATGTTCTGGGAGTTTATGTCTCCTTATGCTGCAGCAACAGGAAGGCATTCCAGAAAAAATGACATTAAAGCTGAATCCTGAACGATCAGTCAGAGCTAGAGGAGAAAGGAGATAGGAAGGGCTGGAGTTAGGAGATAATTCTTATATATTCTACAGCTTATGTAAAAATACGTAAAAATCAGAGAGGGCATGACAAGTTATAAGAATTTAAAGAAGTCAGAATGGGGCTTCCCTGGTGGCGCAGTGGTTGAGAATCTGCCTGCCGGTGCAGGGGACACGGGTTCGAGCCCTGGTCTGGGAAGATCCCACATGCCGTGGAGCGACTAGGCCCGTGAGCCACAATTGGTGAGCCTGCGCGTCTGGAGCCTGTGCTCCGCAACAAGAGAGGCCACGATAGTGAGAGGCCCGCGCACCACAATGAAGAGTGGCCCCCACTTGCCGCAACTAGAGAAAGCCCTCGCACAGAAATGAAAACCCAACACAGCCATAAATAAATAAATAAATAAAATTAAAAAAAAAAAAAAAGAAGTCAGAATGACTGGAAAATAGTGGGCAAGGGCCAAAATGGTGGGGGAAGGGGCTGCAGATATGGGCAGTGGGTAGATCAGAGAAGGAATATTAAACAATGGGACAGAAACACAAAACGTACAACAGCAACAACTATAAAAACAACAATGGCGGAATATACACCCTCTCCTGTTTAGTGGTCAAAAAAAAAAAGGCTCTTCTATTTTAATAAGAAATAGATGGTAAAATTTTTGGACAGATATATGAAGCAAGTGCAACCTAAAGTTAGAATCACTTTCCTAGTAAAATCCAGGAGAAGGCTTTTGCTAGAGATTAGACCCATGTCGAACATTGTAGCTGGTCTGAACAAATAACCAGTCCTTACTGAGTGTCTACTATATTTCTATCATGTACAGGTTAGGCAACTGGGAATAGAAAACAAAAGAATATGTTTGCTGAATCGATCCATGAAAGAAATTTCAGACAGGAGCCTTTCTCCTTAAGGCACTTAGTTGTAGAGATAAAACCATGGAGCAACTGGGGATAATTGAATGTTATGCTGGGCAGCAGAGTCAGAATCCAGGAAAAGGAATGATTCAGAGGACAGAAACCTCAGGCCACAGGTGACAAAGGAGTTGATGTTAGAATTGGGCCTTCAGGTACTGCTGGACAGTAGAAATGGACAAGAAAGAGGAGTCAAGGTTATGGAGAAAGTGAGAGCAGAAGCACAGACAGGACAGAGAAAGCCAGGAGAATGACCAGATAGATGGAGAAGGTGTGTGCCAAAGAGGACGGGAGCCAGTCAGGATTCAGAGGGCTGAACGACGCCCTGTGCACCTTCCCCGGGAACAAGAAATTAGGAGGAATCAAATCATGGACCACCAGACTCCTGCCTTCAAGGAGAAGGCAATCTACTGAGGTGCATAAATAGACAAAAATAAACAGGGATCCTTATAAATCAGACATATACAAGAAGACTCTGGGAATTGCAGGTGCTTTACTGAAAGTAAAATTTTATCACTACACAGTTTGAGCTTGAAAAGATTCTTTACTGTTGCTTTGCCCACAGGGGGAGAAAAGATACTTTTACAATAATCTGCTCTTTTGAGCCTGGGATACCTATGTATGCACACATGATCAAACACATCTATTACACTTATGAATGTACCACGGTTATGATTTTTTTTAATTGATAGTTTTTACTTGTTTAAAAATTTTATAATAACACAATGAATAATTTTGGCTTGAACCCTCTTCTGTTTATTTAAGTCAGGAACATTTAGTTCCAGAAGGATAGTATCTTTTCCCTGCTGCACTTGGACTAAACCTTTAATTTCAAGAAGTCAGATATAGGTACACTCATGCAAGTTTTTCTCTATGGTAATAAGTTACGATGGAAAAAGCTTTTCTGATGTCCCAGGCAATGAGGATAATCAAGTCAATTACAGGAGATGTGTATAGTTCTTAAAAGCATGTTGCTTTAGGCAAGTCTGTCTCACAGGGCACAGGGTTAATTAGTGTTTATTAAGTAGTTCAAAGATTGACAAAGAGGACCAAGTAGCAGCAAGGCAGGGAGGTGGTAGTTTTTCTTTTTCTGGTTCCCACTTTCCTTCTGGCATCTAGGCTCTCAGACAAACTTCAGCCACCCTGTGGCTTTGACTACATCTGGAATCCCTTAACTGCTTTGACCCCTTTTTGTCTGTTTCTAGATTTGAGCTCAGCAAAAGAGACACAGTGGTTAGACTCTTCCTTAGCCTCCTTTAAATAATAATAGTTACCATTTAGAGAGTGCCTTCACACTGCCAAGCACTGTCCTACATGCATTCACAGACATTATCTCATCAGATGAGCATACCAATCCTGTGAGCCAAAGGCCAGAATGGTTAAGTAATTTGAACAAGGTCACACAGCAAGTAAGTCATAGTCCGGACTTAATTCTGTTGGCGTCCATTCTGTAATCTTTTCCTCTTTCTATGTCACTCCCTCTAGAGATTGGACTAATAGTAAGGAACTCAGCAGTTATAAACTCTTTCTTATATGCCAATATCAGTACCAATAATCTCCAGTGGGCAAATCTTCTTTGGAAATCACTGTTGGTCAAGACTGGCAGCACGAGGTTTAATTAAATACTCACTGAAAATATCTTTATTTACAGACAACTTTGAGGGATTGTGAGCTCATATTCATTCCACCTCAACCTCTCTGTGGGTCATATCAAGGTCTTGCAAGATCTACATGTTGATGGCTCAGATGTCTCCTAATGGTTCAGTAGGCTGGCAGACAGAAAGGACACCATGTTCCCAATGCCTTCATTTAGGTCTAGACTCTTCTTTGGGGTTGGTGAAGTTTTCCACAGTGGAGACAATACTGAAGTCCTCTGAGCTTCAGCTTATCCACTTTCTAATGTCTACTTTGCTTCCATCCCAGAATTGTTGTAGAAATCAAGAAAAAAATGAATATGAAAGTAATCCAAATAATGTTGAATTGTAATTTAAAGTCACTGAAACAGAAAAATAAATGTCAATACTATTTAAGGCACTGATGTCTTTTACTAAAACTAATTTTTATCAATTTACTGTACATGCAAAAAGAAAGAAAACAAGCTTGAACTGAAACATCTTTCACAAAAGGTTGAGATTTGGGCAGCTAATTCTTTGATTTGGTGTGATATAACAATATGCATAGAATTCTTGGACAGAGAGTAAAGATTAACCTATAAATGTCTGCTACTTGCTAGCATCAAATTTTTATCTGTGGTTATATAAAAAATCCTGATAGAATTTTCCTCTACAAAATATGTACTGATGCATTGATGTGTAAATATACTTTTACATGTATTAATAATGAGGGAAAAATAAGATTGTTCAGTCAGTGACCAATATATTGTTCAAGATAAAATTAACTACTAGCAAGACTCTCTTTGTAGAGCTGGAGATCAATTTTAGCCACTATAGTAAGAAGTCTGATAAATTTTCTCTTTCCTGATTCTCTACTCAATTTTAGCCACTATAGTAAGAAGTCTGATAAATTTTCTCTTTCCTGATTCTCTACTCCTGATTCTCCCCTGTGTGTTTCACTATGAAAACATATTGTACAATAAAATAAACATGCATAAGGACTCAGGACAAAGGTATATTCTGTATAGGATTTTAACAAAAACATGTTTTACTTTGTGAAGGAAAAAAGCACCTAGTGATAGCCTAAGAGTGTAACACAGAAAAATGTGAAGAAAGATCATCTGACTGAAATATCAGAATAATGACGCTATCTCAAATTGTCACCATTTTCTTCCATGAGTTAAAATCAAGAAAAGGTTTATGTCTAAGGCCAAGACAGAGCACATATCACAGAACGATGCTGAGATGTTCAAAAGGCACTCGTGGAGCATTAAGGGAGAAATTGTTTGGAACCAGAACAGTATGATAAAATTTGTGAAAATGAATTTCTGTTGCTTTCTAGTCCATGGTAGTCATTGCATCAACTGAGTGGGAAGGAGCTGGGGAGATACCAGTCTATTCCAGCACAGTTTAGAGTTCTCCTTCAGTCAGAAGCTACCAAGGAGTAAGAATGAAGCCCAAGAAGAATTCTGGGGATGGTGCACAGCTTCCAGTCTCCTCCCCACTCAAATATTCTGATCTTCTTGGGAATGGTTTTGAGGAATCCCAACAAAATGGACATTTGATCAGCCATCACTTTCATCCTTTCACCAGGAGAATGCAGGTCAGAATGTGGTGAAACCTCTGAATCCAGAGAAAACTTATGAAGATGAGTTTCTCATTCCTGTCAAAACAGAGTCACCCTCCTAGGTGAGTAGGGCTTTGAAGAGTAACAGTTGTGTACCTGTATGTGTGTGTGTGTGTGTGTATGTGCCAAAGTAACTGATACATAACAAATACTTCACAAGTAAAATCTATATGCTAGTAAAATGCTATTGATGAAAAGCAAATCAGGTAACACTATTTTACTGATAACTCTGTTTCAGTGGAAATATTTATGTGGTTGCTCTTATTAGAAACACTGTAGCACAACTGATTACTTTTTTGTATTAATATCACTGTGTTCATTTTAATTCTGCACAGCCTCTACACACGCTCTTTCCTCTCTCTGTCTCTCTCCGACCACAATCACTGTTGCCACACCTGCCCTCCTCTACGTTCTCCTTGAACTCAGTAACTTTACGGCACTAAAGTCCATTGGAATTCTAAAAATGTTTATATAGGTAATTAAGCTTTGGTTACTCCACAGAACTGAAAGCCCACATGGCAGGAATGACATTCCTCTTACTTGTTGCTGTGACTATAATGTGACTATCATAATTCTGGTACATAGTAGGTGCTCAGTAAATATTTATTGAATAAATAAATGATTATTGAAATATAAATCAAGTTTTTTGCTAACCACAGTGAGGGATTCACAGATGGAATTTAGAAGGAGAGATAAGATGTACAAAAAGAAATGTATTGTAAAGCAGAATGTCATCGATATCACAGTGGAGATATAAGTAACTAAGGAAGTATTATTTGTGGAGTGGGTGATTAATTCTGGCCACTAATGAAAACAGAATGATTCTATTTATAAACACTCATTAGCTTGAGTAGATATCCATAGACAGTGCGTAATCCACTAACTTACTGATGGTTGATGCAGAATACCTAGTTTTTACATTTGGTGTATACATCAGAGAATGGAATGCCAACCTGAGCTTCTACTTTATATTCCAGAAGAAGAAGGCATCATATAAACAACCATGTATAATGAAATAGAAGTAATAATTAGGAAAGCACAATTTCTCCATCATTGTAATTTTGCTCTCTAGATCCCATTCAAATATAATTAATTAGTGAACAATATTAAGCTCCTTTAAAGTTATTTTCTGAATATTCTTATTCACATGTGAACATTTTAAATAAACAGAATGTTTCTTATTTTAAATGTACCTGAAAAATTTAACAGAGAAATAATACTTAATGAAGATAAAGTTGTAGTAAACACACACTCAAATAACACTGGTAGAAAAGAAAATTGATATTTCATTTCTAAGAAAATTAATCTTAATATGTTCATACTCTTTAACCAAGAAATTTCATTTTAATGTAGTGTTTATATTCCTAAATATTTGTATATCAAATGTTTATCAAAGTTTTTATCTATAACCATAAAAAATTGGGGGACAACCACAATTTGAAAAATAGAAAATTGATTAAATTATGGAAATTAAGAAGCCATGAAAACCATGATCAAGGAAAACATTTTCTCATGTTTTAAACCAAATGAAATTTTATGTGAAATCCTAATATTGAAAGAATATGGAAGTTAAACTTCTCTGATTACAATGGCCCAGGGAACTCAATGTCACCAACTTCCACTGCCTAAACACAGCTCACAGTTAAAAAACTACTGCTTAGGAAGAATAATTGATGTGAAATTTAAAAAAAAAACCAAATAGTCTGTTATAAAATCCTACAGGAAATATGGGAAGACAATCTCATCTTAAAATATATAACAAAATATTATCAGTGTTTATTTCTGAACAATAGGATTATAGTTCATTTACTTTTTCTGCTCTTTTATAGTTTGTAAATTTTTGAAAACAAAAATATATTAACTTTGTAATCGTGGAAAAAATTATTTTAGATAATAAGTGTAATAATACTTTTATTTTCAAAGTCTAGCACTACTTAAAATATGATATTCCCACTCTTTCCCTGATGGTCATTCCTGCCAAGTGCTCTAAGGAACAAAAAGGAAAATATCTGCAATGCTTCTGTGGCCCTAATCCTAGGACTTTCCTTTTCAGATGAATTAATGTAGTCCAGGGAAATGAATGCCAATACCATGTTATAAGAGACACGATAATGATTATACAGAATTTTATTTTTGAAATTTTGAAAGAGTACATTATAAAGAAAAATCATTCTCCAAGTGAAACTCTTAAAACAAAATTAGCTCCTACAAATGTTTGGTTAAGCAGGTGCTATCTGAGTTTGCAAGTGTCAAATAGGTGGTGTTCTTTTCCAATATCAATTGTGGTGCTTTGATGTGTTTTCTCCCAGAATAAATAAATTTTCTTTAATACGGTCTCACCAATAAGCAATCAGTTATGCCTTTTTGGCATGTGTGAGAAGGATTGGCTTAAAGGGAGTCTGCCAGGCTATCCATTGCATCATCTTACACTCTTAGTCCACACTGAGGCAAAAGCAGAGGAGTGCCTCTCATGCTCACTCTAAAGCTCTCCTTTTGGTAGAACCTGCCCGTATCAGCCAGCTTTTTGGGCTGGATTTGCAACTATTGTTATAATTCTGCCTAAAAATATCCCCTTTCTGGACTGCCCCTGTGATTCACTCTTGTTTACATAACAATTTTTGTTAAACATATATGTGTTTTGCCAAAATGTTTTTAAAGATATTTTAATATCATGTCATGTATGGAAAACATATCAATTGCCGGGTGTAGGTAAAATTAGAATAAAGGTACCTCACCAAAGTTTGGTTAGGTGATGTTATCCACTACACCTCTGCCCAGAAAGGCTCGGGGCATTAGTCCTTGTCTCTTTGTAAAAAAGGGAGATTGGATAGTGTTACAGGAATGTTAGGGGTAGAATAGCTCTAAGACATTTTCCTAAACTTACCCTGAAATATTGAAAGAGAATTAAAGGGGAATAATTTTTTGATGTTATGATTCAGTGTTATTCAATACCATGCCTGTGGACCACCCAACAACATCCTTTGTGCTTTCAATGGTATTTGTCTCCTACTTTAGGAATTACTATTCTAGAATGATGCTGCTGTGACCATATGTAGTCACTAACTATCATCTTACCTAACATCTCTCAGGGTCTTTGCTTTAGCTCATTCACTCTTATCTCAGTTTTGTTCTCATGCTCAAGGGAAGGAATGAGATTCAGTATCTTTATGGCTTTCTCATACATTTTCTTGTGTGTCTCTGTAAGCCCTTTAATTTTTAGATTTTCTTGAGACAAACTCTATTTTCAAATTCTTCCAAGTGTTTTACTTGCCACTAAGCATGGTATATTTTTGAGGCACTAAATAACTAATAAATACTGCCAACTCTTACTTTACTACACTTATGTGCTGACAGTTTAGTATCTGCATGAGTGCCAGATGATGTCATTGCTGTGAGCTTTAAGAGTTTCTTTATTACAGCCATGCTAGCATTATTTTTAGCACAGCAGGTGTCAAAAAGGTTTATTTTGAAAGAAAGAAAACATAAAAATGAATTATTTATGTGAGTTAAATCAAAATGTACTTGATATAAATGTTTAATCAGTTTTTCACCAACTTCTTTCCATATGCTCTGCCCTGCTCGATGGTGCAGTTCTAATGGAATTACTAAATATATCTTAATAGCTCAGCATACAGCATTATGCAATGGTACTTACACAAGGGGAATTTTTCAACTTATATTAAACAGGTCAAATGATAAAAATTCCATAGAATGCTCACTGTTTTTCAGAAGATTATTATTCAATTGGCATAGAAAAATTCAGTAAGTTTGTGCTTAAAATGTGCTACGTTGACCATATTTAAAGTTTCTCATTCCTTAAAAAGGATGAGAAGATTAGAAAATAACTTTAATTTTGACTGTAATTGCAAATGTTTTTTTTTTCCCTTTGCTTTCATAAGTAATCAGCAGATTTGCTGTTGCTCCTGGAATATAAATGTTACAGAATTAAAATAAGGATTCCAAGAAAGACTACACCGTGACTAAGGACAACTTTTATATTATGAAAGAAACTGAAAACCTGAAGGCAAGACCCATATTTTGTAGTCTATGCCAACTTCTCAATTGACCTTGAACTAGTTGCTTCCGTATTTATTTTCTATAAATTACTTACTCCTTTGAGATCAGTAAAATTCAACTCTTTATTCTTATTATGTGCCAGTTTTTTAGCCAAATTAATGTCTGTTAAAAACTCCTTATTACTTTTATATGCAGATGCTTCACACATCAAAATCCTCCATTTTTTAGGGCTATAATCTAAGAGACAATCACTCAAGTAAAGGGTCAGTGTCCAAGTCAGACACTGATTTCATTAGAGGGTTCTCAAACTTCAACTGAGCTATTATGATAGTAATAGTCAAAATTATAACATTAGTGAATATTTCCTGAGAATTTTCTAGGTGCCTAGAAACCATTCAATATTCTCTACATGCTGTGCAAGAATTTCTCCACACGACCCTGTACGGTAGGTGCCAACCATAACCCTATTTTCCGAAGAAATACTGGGAACACTGAGAACAAAAAGTGAAAGTAAGAATATATATTAGAAATAGCAGTTGAGCTTAGGATATTGAAGACAATTTTGGTTTGGGAGTGAGCAGGTAAACCTACGGCATGACTGTGGGTGAATAATTCCAGTGATAAAAGCAATACAAGTACATGCATGTAGTCTGCTCACCACACTTAATAAAAATGGACCAGCAGCAGAGAAGTCAGGGAAAGACAGCTAAAATGATTAAAGGACTAGAGGCTTTCTCATGGAAATAGACTAAAGAGATTATAGACTTTCAGTGTAGAGAGATAAAGGCAAAGCAGGGATTTTTAAAAAAATAATAAAATGGAGAATGTGGATTCGATAGGTAAAGAATTCTTTACCAAATTCTGGAGTATTGGCTGTAGAAGGACCTCCTTGAAATTTGAAAAAAAGTACATTTAGAAAAAAAGTGGAAGCACTTATGGTGCTAATATATCCAATAAATAAACATAAAGTGCCTATTATTAGAGAGTGTCAAAGAAAAAGCAAATGAGTTCAAAAGGGTTTGGCAGAATGATCTAGCATCCAGCTGAACACTTTTTTTTTTTTTTTTTTAATGAAAGCTTCTTTCTTTCTTTCTTTCTTTCTTTTTGGCTGTGTTGGGTCTTTGTTTCTGTGCAAGGGCTTTCTCTAGTTGCGGCGAGCAGGGGCCACTCTTCATCGCGGTGCGCGGGCCTCTCACCGTCGTGGCCTCTCTTGTTGTGGAGCACAGGCTCCAGACTCACAGGCTAAGTAATTGTGGCTCACGGGCCTAGTTGCTCCGCGACATGTGGGATCTTCCCAGGCCAGGGCTCAAACCCGTGTCGCCTTCATTGGCAGGCAGATTCTCAACCACTGCGCCACCAGGGAAGCCCCAGCTGAGCACATTTTAAAGAAGTTATAAGAATATTTCCCTAATTTTCTGCAGTTAATCTCACGAAGTATCAAAATATCCTGCCACATAGCTGTGACAGCATCTCCAAACCCAAGAAATATGGAACCTGATTCCCCAAAGGGGATTTATGACAGAAACAAACTACAGAGACAGAGACTTTGCTCTATGGTGTGTACTGATAATACTGACACTGTTCACCATGCTGAGAATGATTTCTCCCTGACTCCCTGGCACCATGGACATGGTTGGGATTTGTGTTGATGGGAGATGTCTTGAGTAATCACGGTGGATGATATTAGCATGGAGAATCTGGTTTCCTGAGACTCTCTGAACATGGTTTTGAGCAGGAACACTTGTCCTAGACGTCTCTATTTCCTACTTTAATCCCTCTCTTCTTGTCTCTACAGTAACAGCAGTAAGTAATGGCTAATGGAGGAAATAACTGACAGTCTATTATGCGCTGAACACTGGGCTAAGGCTTTTCATACATTGCTTCTTTTCATCCACTGTCCACATGTAAAGAGCCTTTCTAGCTTTTGTCTGTTCAGCATCCAGCTGCCTCTTCTTCTGGTGACAGCACCCATATCAGACCCAAGGTTTTCCACTCTATTTATAGGACCCCAAGTCCCCCTGGCTTCCCAGGTGAGAATGAGTCCCAGGCACAGCTAGGTAGAATCCCATTCTTCTGAGCCTGGTGACAGGCTCAGAGACAGACAAATGTTCCAGGTCAATCTCATGATAATTTGTCAGGGGAGGTTTGGTAGAACAATTGGGAAAGAAAGGCTCTCATTCTATTGAGGTCAGTACGTTAGGGGTGATATGAGCCTAGAAAAACAGAGCTGGAGGCTGGAAGAGGAAACATGACAGTGAGAAGGAGAGCAAAATTGAGAGCTTCATGCATGTGTGTGTGTGTGTGTGTGTGTGTGTGTGAAAGAGAGAGACAAACAGTGAGCTAGAGAAAGAAAAGGCTGAGCCCTGATTTCAGCCCCTGCATCTAGATAAGCTTGAAGTTTACTGGAATGTCAGCCTCTGAATTTTTGTTTCAGCTTTCTTAAGCACTTTTGAGTTGAATGTCTGTTACTTGCATAGTCCTGACTATTAAAAAAAACTTTATAAAGAATGTATTATTACCATTTTACAGATGAAAAAACTGCCTTAGAAAGGTTCATTCAAGGACTCACTATTCTACCCGGTACTGTCTGGTCTCTAGAAGTTTTATTCCAACTTCTCAGATCTTGATTTTCAATTTTTATAATCGAATCTGTTCATTCATTCTTAGTTGCATCTATAACTTTTTCTAATTATTCTTAATGAAGAATTTTTAGATTATACAAGCAATAGACTAAAATCATGGTCATGAAATGATCTCTTGAAGGTTTTCGTTGTTCATTGTCCTGACTTACCTAGGCAGAAATCCACCTGAAAAATGGTTTGCATTCACAATTTCTTCATCTCATGGTTTGTAGAACACTTGTAAATGAGATGTGAATATTTATAGACATTTGTGACATTACTACTGCATTTAGAAGCTTTTATACCAAATTATAGATTCATGTAAAGGTTATAAATTAGAAGCTTTACAGAAAATGTCTAAATATTTATGAATTTAACTACATTTAGGAATAAATTTGCAAATTTTACATTTGCTACTTTTTTCACATTTATGAGCAAATATGAGTTTTCTAATAATCTGTCAAAATGAGTCGGCACTCAGAAAAGCACAAACCCCAGATGGAAATGTTGTCTTCATTTTCTCTGAGCGTCTCCCTCCCCCTCTGTCTCTGTCTCTGTCTCTCTCCTCACCTTCTCTCCCCCACTCCTTTCTCCACCAGAAATAAAATATGCAGAATCCACCAAGGAAATTTCAGTGCTTCCAACAATCCCTGGTATTTATGAGTTGTTAATCATATTAGCTCTTTATTTTTCACTCTCTAATCAGTCATGCACCAGCCATCAGCATCCAGGAAAAAAAAATGCACTCTGGAAATTTTGAAACATCATGACCTAACTATTTAAGTTATGCCATGTTCTGATTGAGCACACTTGGCTCAAACTCAGGAAAAGCCACCAGATTTTGTTGGTCACATCCCTGGGCAAGTGGACATAAATAGACAATCTCAAGGTTTTCTGCTCCTGCATACCTCACGGCTGGGAAAGAAGGGAGAGAGGAGAGCATCTCAACTTCTTGTGCTTCAGGTGAGACTGCCCCTCCCCCTCACTGTGCTGCAGCCCTGAGAGCCACATGGAGCTGAGCAGTGGAATCCAGGCCACCCACCACATGACCCGCTTGCATCCAGGGATTTTTCCTGCACCTCATCATGACCACTGGACCTGGTCATCATGAACAGCCACACCAAAACTGAAATCTCAACTACATGCATCCTAGTCTTTGAGACATCATTTCTTTGGCTTCTCTGAGACTTTCAATTCATGAAAATGACTGTCTCATCACCATCCTCAGTCTATCATATTACCACTTTCCTCCTTACTCAGCTAAGAGTCCATGGTCTGCCTTTATACTCATCTCCTTGCAAACACTGCTAACTCCTTTTATTCTCTCTCCCTTTTCCATCAGGCCAAGTTCCAACCTTGGTTAAACCCAAGTACCTAACAGGGTGGCTGAACATTACTGGAGACTAACATACCACTAGACTGACTTTAACTTCAGGAAAAAAAATCAAACTAGTATTCAACCGTGCCGACTCACACTAGCTGCAGAGGTTCCATCCTTCTCTTGCCATGGTGGACCAGTTTAGGTAACTCAGGCCAAAGTCACACAGTATGGACATAGCCTAATGGGGCTGGTTCAGGGATGGGCCTGAAATCCAGTGAAAGTGGATTAGACATAAGAAGAGATTTCATGTGGTTTCTCACTCATTTCACAGCGCAACTAGGACCTCACTCTCAACTTCTCCCTCTCCATCTTGATGATATGAATTGCAGGTATAAAGTCTAGATTGCTTTAGCCACTTTCCTGCCATCAAAAGAGCAATACTACATCTGCATGAGGCTAGCACCATGGAAGATTGAATAGATAGAATGAATGAACTCAGATCCCTTATATTTTCTAGTTGCTGAATCATTCAGTGCTGAGATTCACCTTACCTCCATATCTTCGAGTTACATTAGGCAATAAATACCCTTTATTGTTTAGCCTGATAAGAATTAAATTTTCTCTTACATGCTATAAATCCCAAACTGATAGATATCCTTACTATGATTACTTTCTTGCTCTCCCAAAACTCATGATTTTACAGTCTTTTCTTTCATCAAACAGGCACATAAAGGGTTGTTGAATTAACACTTGCTACATGTTGTTAAACGGTTCCTTGATAGTGTGAAAGTAGCACATGGGAAGTAGCCATCGACAGTGATTTTTATAGTATTGGGGATACACATTTTGAAGTAGCTCTCAGACTCAAAATTGTTCTTTTCCTTTCTGGAGCCAAAGTGGTCTCTAAAACTCTGCCCCCTTCATCTGGGAAGGGATGATACCCTCCTTAGCTGAAGTTGCCAACAGTGTAGAGCGCACATCAGAAAAGACCCACATTTAGTTATTTCATTAATATAAGTATGAATCTGTGTAGTAGACACTAAAAGAAAAAAGAACAAAAATTCTGCATAATAATAATAGCAACTACCATTCATTTAGGATCTATTACATGGTAAGCATTGTGCATTTTACCTAAGGTACTCTAATCCTCGTAACAGTTCAACAATAGGCATTTTAATCTCCTTTCTACAGATGGTGAAAACAAACTGAGGTTGATCAACGTTATGTGACTACTCAAGCCCACATGGGTAGTAGTGGGTTGAATGGTGTCCCCACAAAGATATGTCCATGTCCTAACTCCCAAAACCTGTGAGCATGACCTTATTTGGAAAAAGGGTTTTTGCAGATGTAATTAGGTTAAACATCTGAAGATGAGATCATCCTGGATTTAGGATTTCTAAATCCAATGGCAGGTATCTTTATAACAGAAAGGTAGAGGAAGATTTGAGTTACAGACACAGAGGAGAAGGTGATGGGAAGATGGAGGCAGAAATTGGAGCAATACAGCTAGTACAAGCCAAGGAGCGCCAAGGTTTGCCGGCAGCCACCAGAAGCTAGGAGAAAGGCATGGAATGAACTTTTCCTCAGAGTTTCCAGAAGGAACCAGCCCTGCTGACACTCAGGCCTACAGAACTGTGAGAGAACAAGTTTCTGTTGTTTTAAGCCACCTGGTTTGTGGCAATTTGTTATGGCAGCTCTGGGAAACTAATAAAAGCATAAACTCAAACCTGGCTCTTAGGAGTGCAAACTTTGGCCGAAATACTACATTGAATAAAAACTGCTTAAAACCTGTATTTTAGATGAAAACAGATAAGAGAATTGAGTATTAAGTGAAATTATCACAGAAGCTCTACAAAAGAAATGATCGTTCTGATGCATGCCGGTCCCAGCAAGACTTATAGAGGAGCCTTTAGTGCAGAACGAGAACAATACAAAACATAACGACCACGGGGTTTTCACAAGTTTGTTAGTCAAGAGAAATTGCAATTTAGCACCAGAAAGCACTTCAGCTGCATTATTATTCATGATGTGTGTGTGTTGTTCCTGAGTAAATAAGTATAAACAGACACATGTATGCTTAACTAGTTGATTCATATTAGAACATAGTATGACGTTAAGTATCAGCTTTTCAAAGTTCTGAGTGTAAACATTTATTTTTAGGAAGGGGATTAAACAGGTATTGAGCAACTCCTATACCAGGTACTTCATGGGTTATCTCAGTCTTCGTAGCCAGCAAGCATTGTTCCCATTTTCAAAAATGAGAAAGCTGGGCAGGCCATCAGTAGCTTATGTAGCACCTTTGTGCAAATTACGTGAGTGTGCCAGATGGCTTAGCAAGAGCAGCCCCACTTTGTCCCTTGGCTGCATCTACATTTGGACCTGTGCAGAGCAGGAGCTGCACAGCTGCCCACAAAGGCCCCCAAAGCTGAAGCCCAAAGAAGCAAGGTAACCATGCTCAGGTCCAAACTTTAGTAAATGTAGTTGCTATGGTTTGAACACACTTTTCTTTGAATCCAAATTCTGCATTTTCACTACTACATGATGACGTCAAGTAGCTTCAGATTTTACTACAAAAAGTATCTAAATGATCAATGGAAGTGACAACTGTAGTTAATATGCTGGGGCAGGCCAAGCGAGTCGTCCTTCTGAAGAATGGGACCAAAAGACAGACTCATATTCCCCAGGTGGGCAGGACCAGCTATGTAATTTGCAAAATTAATGTAGGACCCTTTTTAAAAAGTATTAAGAATTTCAATAGGGTAACAGCAGAACATTAAAACAAAGCACAGGGATTTTCTCTAAGTGTAGGGCCCTTAGGGCCCCGTCAGGTGGCACATCCATGAAGCTGGCGCCACAGCTGGGCCATGTGAAGTGGAACACCTGGGTTGTAGAGTAGCAATCAAAAAGACCTTGGTAGAGAACATCTCCTGCCCAGGACAGCACCTTTCTGAGAAGTTGGATCCAGTAATACTTTCTCAAGCAGGAAGAATCTTTAATGCCCTACTCTCAGTTCTTACACAAGTAGGCTATAGCAGTTTACTGGATAGATCCCTGCATTCCCTTAATGTTAGGGAAGTAGAAATTCAAGTGCTTCAACAAAGGTATTTTTATTGCAGTGATCTCAGAGAAATGGGTAAGAACCTCAATTGATTTATGTACATATAGGATCCAAGCTAATAACAAAAGTGATGCCTCAGATTTGAAGGATGGTGGAATGGGAAGGAGGAATATCAAATTCCACTGCCTCCGGGGAGGCCAGAACCTCTGTTTAAGTATACTTTTGGAAGTCTCAGAAATGCCACCTTTGGTTCCTGACAGATACCAATCGTATTTGAATGGTCTTTTAGATCAGTGTTTTGCAAAGTGTGTAAATGGTAATTGCATAAAAATAGCGTTACGGTCAAATAAGTGAGAGCTTTGTGCTAAACGGAGTGTTTTACTACAGGATGTTTCTGAGCCTTTCGAAGGCTCACTTGCTGGAGTGGGATAAGGGATGCGACTTCTGCATCGAGCATCTTGCAGGACTGTGTTCCATGAAACACACTTTATGAAGCGCTTCTTTATGTGAAGCTGCATCGTAGGCGGCGTGCCAGAGAGGGCATTTTCAAGCTCCATAAGTCCAGGCGCACTTGTGTAAGAGCTCGCTTACCTAGGAACTTCTGATTCGGCCATTCTTAGCTCATTGCTTCCCTTCCCCAGGTCCCGGGTGGAGGTTGGTACACCTGTTCTCACAGTGCCCTGGCACTCGGTGCTCAGCTTTCACCTGAGGAGCAGATTATGACTGTGGAGATCGAAAAACAGTCTGAGCTAATCTTAGCCGTAGGGTTTACACTGTTGTAGGGATCTTTCTGAAGTTTCTGCAGACGTGCGCTGCTCAGAGATCCAGCTAACACTCAGAATGAGGCTCCCGGAGTCTGCGCCCCGGAGCCGCCGTCGCCGGAGCTGGCAGCGCGCCCGGCTGCTCCGTGTAGCCCGAGGAGAGTGGCTGCGTTCACCGAGACACCGGCTGCTCTGCTCTTCCTAATTTTAAATCCGCCCACAGAGCGGAAAGGGACTCACAGTTCGATAGATAACTATTTAGTGTGCGTCAAGAGTAACTGAGCTTTCCATCCCGCTACACTTGAAAAACCCACCAGGCTGTCAGAGCAGCATTCGTGAGCGATCGCCAACCCCGCCGGCAGCGCCGAGCTGCGGGGACGTCTGTGTGCCCAGCGCGGGCATCTCAGCTCAGGGAGCCCAGGAATAAAGGGCGGAAATACCAAATACCAGTGTGGTCTCTGATGGGATCAATCACTTTGGGCATTGTGTGTGTGTATATCTGTTCATAGAAAGGGAAATTACAATCACAAGTGTGTTAACTAGGGGTTATCAGTGGGGGCGGGGCAATATACCGATGGGAGAGTGAGAGATACAAACTACTGGGTGTAAGGTCGGATCAAGGGTGTATTGTACACCACCGGAAATATAGCCAGTATTTTGTAATAACTGTAAATTGAAATTAACCTTTAAAATTGTATTAAAAATTTAAAAAAGAAATTGCAAGTGTGTTTTTACTAATACCTGGGCTGTGATAAAGGAATAATCAAGAAATTCAACATGTGAGGTTCAAACTAACTTTTCTTTCTTAGCCTCAAACTTCATTTTATAAATCATTTGAATGATTATTTACAACTCCTTAATCCTCTCAAATGAAAGCAGCAAAAAAAGCAACCAGATTTTATTCAGGAAACATTTTCTTACCGAAGGACCCATGATTTTTACTAGCATTGGTTTCTTGAATACTAAGAGCCACACTTCCGATGATTCCTGAGCAGCAGATATTGATGCTATAAACTTTAATCAGCTTGCAACTACGGTCACTGTTGAAAACACTATAGGACTTAAATGTTTGGAGTTGAAAGATCTGCATTTCTTGCTGCATTATATTATTCATTTGTTAATTTAACATCTATATTGAGCCTCCATTTTGTACCGAGAACTCTGATGGTCCTATGGGAATAAGTAGGGAACACAATAGACAAGGACCCCAACCTCAGGCTTCTAATTAACAGCTTGAAGTTGTTTGCTCCAGGGTATGATTTTGGAGGGGCTGCAGTGACCACTGCTGCTACTGGCCTCAGCTTTCCCTGGCTTCCGGCTCCCCAAGTCCTCAGAGCATCATAGCTCACATCCCGCTTCACTGACTCACACCTTCTCCAATTCCTCAGCCATTATGATTATGTCAAGAGTATATGATTATGACTGAGGCAGGAGTACATCATTTTTCTCAGTATTCTTCTTGCCATGGGTGGAATTATTTTAGGAGCTTGTGGTACTTCTTTTATTTTCATAGGCTTTGACCCTGGTCTTTTCTGGCTTATTGTTGTCAGTGAGACCCAGAGTATAGACATTTTTACAAATAACTCCTAGGTTCCTGGATTACCCCCTTCAAGTCACTATTCCTCTTGTCATGTCAACCCAAACTGTTGTATCATTTGACATTCCTCTTTAGTTCAGATCTGCTAGGTTACTCAGGTTAGTAATTCCATCCCTTTTTAGGCATAGATCCTTACCACCTGACCACCAACTGGACTATCTGCTGATTAGGAGCCTCCAATTGTGACTTCAATTGTTCTAGACTTTTGAACTTGACCACTGAAAGTCAGACTCAAAAGCTGGAACGGACTCTCCAGCCCAGAGTTTTGTCCTAAGCTTTGGTCCGATTGTTAGCTTTCAACTCCCTTCTCTTCCTTCTTGATTGGTGCTGGTCTACGCCGACCATAATAATCTATACCTGCCATCCAGACCTGGTGGGAGATGGGGTGGGAGAAAGCTTTTCTGGAGCTGGGAAGGTTCACGGCAGAAAGTTAATTCTTTTTTTTTTTTTTTTTTTTAAGGTGTAGGCTTATTTATTTGTTTTATTTTTGGTTGTGTTGGATCTTCGTTTCTGTGTTAGGGCTTTCTCCAGTTGCGGCAAGTGGGGGCCACTCTTCATCGCGGTGCGCGGGCCTCTCACTATTGCGGCCTCTCTTGTTGCGGAGCACAGGCTCCAGACGCGCAGGCTCAGTAATTGTGGCTCACGGGCCCAGTTGCTCCGCGGCATGTGGTATCTTCCCAAACCAGGGCTTGAACCCGTGTCCCCTGCATTGGCAGGCAGATTCTCAACCACTGCGCCACCAGGGAAGCCCCAGAAAGTTAATTCTAAGTACAGGGAACCCATATCCTTTATATTCTTCAAGCAGGCTTTAAGTTGTCACAGTATTTCATTCCTCCTAAGGAAAAGGATGATCACATAGGCAGAAAAAATTTACTAACACTGAAAAAATTTTCTTTGCTGAAAAGTATAAGAAAAAAGAGTGTGTATAGAGGAAGAAGGCAATTCTGTCTGGCTAGTTTTTGAAGACCAAGAAACAGAAACAGCTAGAAGCTATCCAATAAATGATACCTTGGCTGAAGGGGGAATAAGAGGAACAAGGAATGAAAGCAGATGAAAGTCGTGGTGGCTGTATTCGTTTTTGCTCAGGCTGCTATAACAAAATATCAGACTGGGTGAGTTAAATGACAGAAATGTATTTTCTCACAGTTCTGGAGGCCAGAAGTCCAAGATCAAAATTCTGTCAGCATTGGTTTCTCGTGAGGCCTCTCTTCCTGGCTTGCAGATGGCTACCTTCTTGTTGTTTCCTCACATGGCCTTGCCTCTAAGTAAGTACAAGGAGAGAGCTCTGGTGTGTTTTCCTCTTTTTATAAGGACAACAGTGCTATTGGATTAGGACCTGAAGCGTATGACCTCATTTAACCTTAATTACTTCTTTTAAGACCCTATCTCCAAATACAGTCAAATTGCGGGTTAGCACTGCGGCATATGAATTTTGGGGAGAGACAATTCAGTCTATAACAGTACCTAACAAATAAGCAGAATATAGACAGGCTGAGCGATATGGGGTCATGGGCACAGTGGTTAAAAAGACAGACTCTGGATGCAGACAGGAATGGGTTTGAATTCCAGTTCTCCAACTTCATTCATTTATTCTTTTATTCAATGGTTGAACAAATATTTATTAAACATATATGTATGAAGACCCTGTTAAATAGTTTAAGCACTCTGGGGTGAATAGAGGCATCAACAGATACAGTTCTGTCCTTATACAAGCTACAGTCCAAAGGGATGATCGTCCAATAACCAAACCATACAAACATATAATTACCAGCTGTGAGATCTTGTACCAGTTACTCAGGCATACTAAGGTTCAATTTCCTCATCTGTAAAATGTGTCAATAATAGTGTCAACATTATAGTGTTTTGTAGGGAAATGAAATGACAAAATGCATATAAGACACAACACAGTGCCTGACATATAGGTAGTGAAAACTACCTGTAAGTTTTCAACGAACAGTCACTATAGCATTCTGCATGTGAACACTAATTGAGAATAAAGATATGGGACAAATTTTCCTTTTCTAATTCTTGTAAGGCCACGTATCACGCGTCCAGAGGAGCGCTGGGGACCCTCGTGGAGCCTTGTGTGAAAGATGGTGTTCTTCAGTTCATCTGCTCTTCCCGACTTTTAAATCAAGCAATCTGCTCTTTGCGTGTTTCATCACATGATGAAGGGTGGAAACCAGGATGATTAAACGTGGCCCTACTGTGTTTTCTCCTTACTCAGCAGGCACAAGTTCGCACTGACAGCTGAGGCTGGAGGTGGCAGCCAGCCTGTTACAACCACTTCCCCAAATCCTTTAGAGAGGTGAGCATGAAATATATGGAAACAAGACAATCCAGTGTGGAAAAACAGTTTTGAATCCAGGGTAGGAAGTCAAGAAATTGGAGTCCCAGTCCCTGTTTTGTAGTAAAGAATGACATGACCCAGGAGATAGCTCGGTGAGTAATTTTCCTCTTCTGTTAAAAAATAAATAAATAAAAAAAGTTGAGGCGAGAGAATTCTAACTCTCAAAACCTTAGGCTTTAAATAAGGTTAATGATGAGGATTAGTAAAACAGCATGGGGACATGGCTTTCTTTTATTTGACATAAGGACCTTGATAATCAGACCAAAAACAAAACAAAATAAAACAAAAACTAATCCTTTCAAGATGGATTTAACATGCTGAAGTGGTGACTTGTATTTACCCCAAGTACGTTTTTCCTTCCTATCCATCTTCAAGTAGATAGAGCTCTAAAGCCAGTTGATCCTTGACTGCCCCATACAGCTGTTAAATGCAGGGGTTTTGGGTCAGGCCAGCTTGGTTTGGAGAGCTGCTCATAGGCCTATGCCTGGCACACAGTAAACTCAATAAATATGTGTTTAAATAATGTTGAATCCATAAGCCCTGACTCTGCTCTTCTCCAATTGTAAATCACTTAGCCTCTCTGTGCCTTGGTTTCTCCACTGTAAAATGGGAATCGAAACAGTGCCCATCTTGCAGAGTTGTTATAAGGGTGCAATGAGATAATGCAGGCAGAACACTGCACACAGAGAGTGCACGAAAGGTTAGTTGTTGCTGTCGCAAAGAGAATTAATTGTCTCAGTGATTCTCTGGCTTGTTTCCATTCAGCAGTTTTTCCAGAGTGGCAATAAACACAGGCCAATGTCCTTGCTACAAGTGAGATCTCTGGCCCTGATGAGAGAAGCTGTCAAATCCTGAAAAGAGGATTTTGTTAGCAAAACTGCTTGTCACTTCTTCACTTCACCTCAGGGTCCGCACCCTTTGTTTCTCTTTTCACTGCATACCATTCAGATCAAAGCATTCTTGCCCCGCTTATCCTCTAAAGCACATCATATCAGTAGGTTAATAGCTGAAGGTCACGGGCCTCCATCTCTCTGCACCTTGTCTGGCCCAGGCTTGGTAGCAGCCAAGGCCCCAGCTGGCTTGGGGGCGTTGCAGTGGGCGCACTGTTTGTGCACCCGGCAGATGTAAAAGGCTTGGTGCAGTGATCTGGGTGCACCTGTTGGTTTGTCACCATCTGTGAGCCAAAATGTTAAAGAGCCACACCCTCGGACGGCCAGTGGAGGAGAACTTAATCTCTTCCCCCACAGGCCTCCCAAGACAGGCTGCTGATCACATCTTACAAAAGAAGAGAGGCAAACACAAAGAAGAAACTGTCTGAACTCCGCCTGGGGGAAACCTAATCTTCTGTCATTGCTGGGTTTTATTTCTTTGCTAACAAGAAAGGCCTTTTCAAATAAACCTAGGTAGTTATTACCTGATAAGAAATCCTGTTATAAACTGCCAATTTTTTTGAAAAAGGAAGATATTGGTTTAACATGGATACTAACATTAAGCCAATTAAGTGGTAATAGTATTTGGATGACTACTTAGTGAGGTGGAGCTATTGCAAGGGGGCTAAGGGTTTGCCTCCTCTGAGGGAGATAGAACTGGATGTCAGGAGTAAAATGACTGGGAAACAAGCCCAGGATCAACAATTATCTAGGAGTTTAGGTCTTGGAGTCTTGAGGATTAGAGAAACAATTCTCTAAGTAAAACCAGGAATTTGTATGACCTTTATCAAATCATGGGGCGGGCTTCACCCACTCGTGCTTATGTCCCCCTGTCCAGATCTTCACTACACAGAACACGGCTTCACATTCCAAAAGGGTCAAGGACCACGGCAATTGAATAGTCTTCAGCCAGTGGATGTCATTTCAGAGTTAGTTGCCCTTCTTGATCAGTTAAGTATTGCTAAAAGCATTCTGAGGTGGCCAGGATCTTTTACGGCCAACCCAAATCTCATCAAAAGTTAAATACTCAGCTGGAATATGCATCCAGCCACTTTCTTGAATATATACCCTGGATAACTCAGAGTAAATGTTAGCATGTATACTTGTCTTTGCTGAAAATCAATAGGGAACAAGAATCGTGTTTCCATCCAAAGTTGTAAAATAAGGAAGGTTTATTTTGTAATTTATGATTTTAAAAAGAATTTTAAGTTAGAAATGACTTCATCTAGCTATCAAGATTGGCTTTTTTTTTGTGGGAAGGAGACCACTTGAAAATATATTGGTCACATATTTTGTATGGCCTCAAACTTTTCATGTTGATTCTCTATCCCTTTCTCTCTTTCCAAACTATCATTCAACCTAATCTTTAAGGAATATTGAACAGAGTTAACACCTTTATACCAATCCCATTAGTGTACTGTTAAATTAATGGGTTCATTTCTGCCCTCAAGCAAGATGCGGATTATAATCTTGAGACAAACTACCTTTAGGCAGTAGGCATCACTTTAAAAACCTGAAAGCAGGCAACATATGGCACACTACACAATTTAAAAGTGTTTAAGAGGTACATGTTTCCACCCTCCATGATACAGGCCTAGTTTTAAATAAAACATAGCGTCATCTGGTTCACGCTCAAACACTGAAATTGAAATTATTGGCCATACTGTCATTTTCAAAACAATAGCTAACGGTTTGCACATGTGCTGTTTACAGATCCACAGCCTGTAAACAGTCACCCACCACAACTTTGCAAAGGTAAATGACAGCTTGAAAAATTCCAAGTCTCCAGAAACTCCTGGGATTTCCTCATTTTCCCCCTTCTCATTCATCCTTTCTTCCCACCCCACCCCCAATTCTAATCACAGACACAACAGCACTTCCTCCGCCTGCGCATGCGTAGCTTCCTAACCATGTCACTGCCACCCCCACCCCCACCCCCCGCCCCCCATGACACATTTTCCTGCTGTTGAGACCAGCTGGGCTGTATTAGTCATGCTAAAGCACGTCATGTAACACAGCAAAATATCAGGCAGCCTAGTGTCATGGGAAAAGTGAATCTACTTCGTTATCTACCTACGGAAAGGAAACAGAACTATCACTGAAATGGGTCTGGTCTTCCCTTCCGTGTAAATATATATTCTATTACTATCATTGAGGATAGTCCAAGATCTTGGTATGGATGAACACGGTAGGTTAGGAAAGCATAGATGGTAATACTGTAGCACATACCTACGGTTTGGGGTCTTTTTCCACCCTTGTTGTTCACACACAAATTCTGTAAATGTTACAAGATTTTGATTTACATAAATAAAGGGGAAGAATACTGTTATCAAACTAGGAAGAGGTTGTGTGAGATACCGCTTTGGAGATTTATAGGGAAAACAATAACATGTTGTGTAGCACTACTTCTCAAACTTTAAGGTACGTTGGAATCACATGGAGAACCTATTAGAAATGCTGTTTCTGATTCTGGGGCCTGAGAGTCTGGCATGTTAGTCGTTATTAACAAGTTTCCATGTGATGCTACTGCTGCCGGTCCTAGGAACACACTTTGATTAGTAAGGTTGTAGAGAAAGAGCAACATTTAGAAAATGTTGACGAATACAGGTCATCCACTGGCTGAGCTCCTAAGGACTGATGTCAATTAGGAGTTTGGGATTAACAGATATACACTACTATATATAAAATAGATAAACAACAAGGACCTACTGAATAGCACAGATAACTATATTCAATATCTTGTAATAACCTATGTTAGAAAAGAATCTGAAAAAAGGATATATATATGATACATATATAACTGAATCACTTTGCCATACACCAGAAACTAACACAACACTGTAAATGAACTATACTTCAATTTTTAAAAAATGGTTTTAAAAAAAACTGATCTGATTGAGTTGGAAAACATCTAGACCTAGATGATGGTAAAGGGGAGGGGCTATCACAGGATCTCTGGGGACTCTTTGATGGGCATAAAGAGAAAGATCTGGGGAACAGGCATAACAAGAGGCAAGGAGGATGCTTAGGTTAAGTTTTCATTTTTTTATTCTTAAAGATCTGGGCAGGTCTGGAAACCCTCAAAATTCTTTTGAGGAGGTATATATTGGCATCTCATTTTTTTAAAGTAGAGAAGCAGAGGTGCAAAGTGGTTTTTCATAAAGGATATCAAAAGATATGTAAAAAAACAGAATTGGAACTAGATTCTGGCTTGGTAGCAGCATTCCTAGTAAAATACCTGGGGGGGAAAAATGAGAAAATAATTTATCCAACAGAAGACGGTTTAAGAAGTTATGGTAATGCAAAAAATTAGTTTTGCATTGTTCCTTGAAATAATTTACATCTCATGCCACTAACTATGGGAGCTTGAAAATACTTGACAGTTATACAATTATGTTATTTTTATAACAATAATATTTTTAAGAGAGAAAAAATTTTGAAAACCTTAAAATATCTGTAGGTGCTCTCCTTCACGACGCTGAGAAACATGAGAACTTTGACTCCCTACGTTAAAATTAGACATGAATTCTGGAAATTAAAAAAAAAAGAAACTGGTCATTCTTGTTTTTATTGTTTAAATTGCATTATGATGTTGCATTAGTTTCCTTGGACTGCGGTAACAAATTACCATAAACTTAGTGGCTTACAACAACAGAAACGAACTCTCTCACAGTTTTGGGAGCTAGAAGTCTGCAAGGGTCTAGAGAAGGATCCTTCTCCTCCTCTTCCTAGCTTCCGGTGGCTGCTGGGTGTTCCTTGGCTTTAGATGCACCATCCAGTCTCTGACTCCACTGTCACACAGTGTTTTCTCCATGTGTCTCTTCTCTTCTTATAAAGACACCAGTTACACTGGATTAGGGCCCACCCTAATTCAGTATGACCTCACGTTAACTTGATTACATCTGCAAAGACCCTATTTCCAAATAAGACCACATTCACAGGTATGGAGATTAGGACTTCAACATATCTTTTTGGGGGATAAAATTCCCATAACAAGTATTATAGCATACACTCTTTGCACTTTACAATGTAAATTCCTAGTGGTTTTTTTTGTTTGCTTTGTTTTTAATAAAGCAAGGGTGACAGTCCTTTTTGATACTGAAGTGCTATGAAGAGGAAAACAGTTGAAGAAGTTTCATTTTTAATGTAAAAAATATTAACTAATTAGACATGTAATAGATATTAGAAGTGTTTGCTTTGTTTTAGAGCTAATGCAATTTAAAATATTTATTCTTAAGATTTGTTTGTGTTTTTATTTGGCAGTTGTTCCTTTACTATTTATTGCTAGTTATGTCTGGAAATGTAATAAAGTGCTTTATACACTGTATAGTTAATAGATTGTAGGTTTCTTGAGGACAAATATTGTCCCATTAGTTTGATGTCTTCTCTGTTCCTAACAATGCACTCTTGGTACATGTTTATTGAATATGGGTTGAATATTTCTTATATCAAGTTATACTGAATTATTTTGAAGGCAAAATAGCACTTGCTTAATCATCATTAACATCTGAGTGCTGCTATTATCTATTGGACTTTGGGAAAAATGCTTATCAGGAGAGTTGAATGAGATTTTCATAAACATTTATTATGTATAACCTGTTATTAGCACTAAAATATACAATAAATAATCACAAACAATAAGTAATTGGTATTACAAGTTCGTCTTTAAGTCCCCAAGTCTGGAAGCTTAATATCTTACCCACAGGGTGTCCAAGTTACTTGAAAGTCATGGTGTTAGCTAATGTCCCGCCCAGCTTGCTTAGTTATAAGATATTAACTCAAACAAGTCACTTGCATACTGACTCTAGTCTATGATTTATAAGACAGAAGTGAAGAAATTTGAAATGAAAACTTTTCTAATTTAATAATATTCTCCCAGAATCCTTCTCATAACCTCTTTCCCTGGCCCAGCTGCACACAAGCAAAAATATTCAAAGAAGAATCTTTGTGGTTACGATTCAAAAACTCATCTTGAACTTAAAGCTAGCAAATGTCAGCAGTTTCTTGTTAGTTTGTCCTAATGTTCTCAGAAATCTAAACTATGGTATCTTGCCGCATTTAAAATTCTTCCCTGCTAGCTGCAGTCCCTAATAATATCCTGGCCATGTACCTTCATCTATATTCATGAGAGTGCAGATGCAGCCAAATTAGTGGCAGCAAAGCACATTTTACAGTGTAGAAAATACAATCTGGCTTCCTTTAAACATTTTTTGACAAAAAGTTTTATTAAAAAAAAAAAAAAAAAAGAAAACCAGACAGATTTAAATTCACCACCACCCATCGCAGGAGTCTGTTACAAATGCACAGCTGGCTTGATGATGAGTGACAAATCAAAAGTCAGAGAGAAACTTCCCGATCATCTGAGCCCTTGCCACCCGATTAGCAGAAGAAAAACAGGGCAGATGGAGGGAGATGCAGCAGTTCGGAGGGAACAGATGGCCACTACGAACTTGATATATGAAATTAATAACACTTTCTCAAATACAATTAGTAACAGGAATACATTACCTGAATTTTCATAACTGTGAGCAAGCTGACATTAAATGAGGTTTTTCAGATTAACAGTTGATGTGGCATTGATATTTGGAGGAAAATAAAAATATGTAGCAATAAGAGAAACCTCTTGCTTTTTGGTGCCATTGATCGGAATGTTGTAACATATGAAAGGAGAAATGCAATTCAAAGAAATTCCATATTTAATTTTCACTAATTGGGATTTTTTTTTTTCTAATGTAGCCATTTGGGCCACATAATGCATGAGATGCTTAAAATCCTCACAGATGTATGCAGCATCTACTGCCCTAAATGAATTATTCTTTAGGAAGAAATTAACCATTATACATCTCCCTACAGATAAACTTGGGCAAAAAACAAATAGAAAGGGACATGGGAGTAAAAAAAGTCAAGGTAAGATGAAATAAAGAGGTTAGCTTTTATATTTTTCAAATTTACTCATGGCAAAATAATTAATTCTAGGAAAGTCATTAAGCTTTCTCTGTTTTGATGCCCAGACTCTAGAATGAGCAAAATGCTGGTGCTAGATTCCTCATTCACAGGACTTCCAACAAAAAAACTCTTTTTATTCAAAACTCATAGGAGTGGTACTTTGGACTGTGTTAACCAGCCCTCTGGGAAGCCAGAAATCCTGTGAGCTCAGGAGGTCAGACTGTTGTGCGGAAGTTTCTGAGTCTCCCATTGAGGCAGACGTGATGGTGGTCGGGTCTTGCTGGATGAAGCCCAGCCCTGGTCCCTGCAGGAGGCTGAGGCAGCCTGGGGTGTTACAAGATGAGACCACAGCAGATGCACAGGCTTTCTGGTTGCAGCAAAGGGCACACCCACACCCACACCCACACTTATGGTGAGAGCTGCCACAGGGTCAAGGCCCACAGGACAGGTGGGCTTGATTGTCTCTGGAGAGGTGTAAAAACTGGGTCTGATACAGGGATAGAGCAAAACTACACAAGTACACCAGCCATATGCACTCATCTAGGGTGGCAAGAGGGGTCTCTCACGAGTCCCAGGAGGCAAATTATTAGCTCTACTACAACATGAGGGTGGCCGTTTCCACAGCTGGTGGCTGCAGAAATTGGCAGAGAGAGAAAGTAAGAACATCTTCTCTTCCCTGAAAGGAATAACCCTGGGTATTCAGGTAAACATAGAAATTACAAAAAGAAGCCTGTTCCATGTTAAGGGGCTAGTACGCTCCTGTATGTAAGGAGAATGGAGACCACAGAAATCAAGACAGACTTCCCTCTCCCAAACCATGCAGGAATACACACTTTACAAGACAGTCAAAACAGGTGCAACTGGGAAAGCCTAGAAGAAAGGAGGAACACAGGGCACTTGCTTAGGCATTAAGTAATTTTAAAGTTATATCTGAATTTAACCTGTGGTTTCAGCTGTAAAGCCAAAGAGCAGTGAAATCTTGGATACGTTACATCCCAAACTTTATACCACCTAAGGTGTTTCCATGTATGAAATAAAGGGCTTGGGTTTTATAAAAGGAGTATCAGATCTCAAAATATTTTATTATATAAAAATCTAAATGTTAACGTACCTATGAATATTTTGTTAGTTCTTTCAGGTTGCCTTAACACGTCCACTTGTAACCAAGAATAAGAAAGTTACTAAAAGGTTAATACTAAATTTTCCCAAAGGTTTATTTACTAAAGGAGAGGATGTGGTTTTTCAATGTGAACATGTTCCCCCAATATCTGAAACAAATAAAAGATCATCACACACATTTAAGTTAGGCTAGGGAATTAAAGGTAAGTATGAATTGGGTAGGCATGTTTCTGAATTTGGGTTTCCCCAGAAGCAGACCTTGACACAAAACTTGAGAGCAAGTAGTTTATCTGGGAGGTGAGTGGGTGGGTGCAGAGGAAGTAAAACAGGGAAGTGAAGACAGCCAATAAATGTCACCAACGCGGGTGACTGTTTCTTGATCTCACTGGGAAAACTCTGGAGGTCCTTGTCAAACACACAGCCCAGTGTTAACCCACTGGGGGGTGGGGGAGCTGGGGTATTTATGCACCAGCTCCTGTCAGCCATTGGTTAAGGGCCTCTCCTGGGGACTGTTAATTCCCATGCACTTCTGGTCTGTGCCAGTGGCCGAGCAGACTCCTGCAGCTAGAGAAACCCCTCAGGCAAAGAAGATAAGGTGCTGGCAGTTGGAAGTTGGGTTGTTGCACCTCCGAGCATTAAGGGCAAGTGGATGTGGCAGAGCATGGGAAGCATCTACTATAGCAGCAATGATAAAAATGCTGTCAATAATTTCCCCACCTAATGGCTATTTATTCCACTAGACTGTGTGACCCAAGACTGTATATCCTCCTCCTCTTCTCACCTTTGGGAAATGGGCAGAATCCACTGCGCATCCAGACATCAAGCAGCTACTCCTGGAAATTGCCCCCCTGCAGCCTCTGCAAATGAATGACAACCCTCCTTTCATTCCAACTCATCTGCGTATATATGGGTATTACCTGAATTGCTTCCAGCCTCCTGAAGGTAAGAATCTTCATTTTCTGAATGGTCCTCACTCCACAGCTGACTTTCCTCACTCTGAGAATGAGGAATGAAACCACAGAGGATGCAGAAAAGTTACTCTCATAATTATCTACATGCTAGCAATGGCAGGGGAGTGTTCTGACCTCCCCCATTTTTTCTTATTATTCCCCTGGAGACATAAATCTTGGGTGAAATTCAATTAGAATTTTCCTTTACCTTGGAGTACAAAAGGAAGTCTCTTCTTCTTTATTGAAATATGCCAATTGAGGAGAGCTAGTAAGAAGGATATCTGAATAGAGGGGCTTTAAACGGGGTATTTGCTTGTTTTCCATTCTCCTTTGTTGCTGATGGGCAGCATGCCTTTCCAAAAAGGTCCTAACAACTTAGACATGCCAGGTCCACATGCTGTTAGGCTCATCTGTTCTATGACAAAGAAGCCTTATTACACGGGAATGCTGGAGGACTTACTTGAGTCTCAAGGATCCCCCCTAAACTCTGATTAAAATTATCTCATATCATTTATTTTATTCTCTAAAATTAAAAAATTTTAACTTGATTCCTAATAAGTTATCTTCATTGGCTCAATTATTCAACAGATATTTGTTGAGCAGTTCTTATATGCTTGGCACTGAACCAAGGAAATATTTCAGATACAGCTTTCTGCCCCTGAGATGTTTACATTTTCCTGAGGGGAGTCAGACATTAGCAATAAAGTTATTAAGAAAATTAGGCAATATATAAGAAGGCAATAAGTTCTATAAAATAAAGACAATATATAGGGCAGGGGAAGAGGGTCTAGGAGTGACATGGTTGTCAGGAGAGACCTCGTTGGGAAGTGCATTCACACATAGACTTAAAGGAGATGAGAATACGAGTCTGAGTACCTGGTACACTTCTAGAACTAGCGATACAGCAGTAAATATGAAAAAATTCTTCCCTAGAGAAGCTTATATGCTAGCGGAGGAGCTCAATCATAAACAGGTAAATAAATATAAATTAATGTCATGTGATAATCATCAAGAAGAAAAATAAAGCAAACTAATGGGATGGAGCAGGGATTTGGCAAACTTTTTCTGGAAAGAGCCAGATAGTAAGTATTTTAAGTTTTCTGGCATAGCTTCTGACACAACTAACTACTCAACTCTGTCATTATGGTGTGTAAGCAGTCATTGATAATAAGTCAATGAATGGGCATGGCTGTGTTTCAATAAAACTTAATTATAAAAATACACAGTGGGCAAGAAGTGGCCTGTGGGTCATAGTTTGCTGACCCCTAGTCATGGGAAACTTTGAGAATATGATATTTTAGCAGAGACCTGAATTAAATGAACAAAAGTCATATGATAATCTAGAGAAGGAGTATCCCAAGCAGAAGGAAGCACAGGTTCAGAGGCCTTGAGATGGTAGCTTGATTGGCAAGTGCGAGTCTTGAAGTCAAGCGAGCAAAAGAAAGAAATCCAGGAAATTTGGATCAGAGTGTGTGGTAGATGGCGTTTTGGGTCACAGTACTTTACTCCTCCCTGTATGCACATCCTGTGCTGTGTGGTATTGTAATTTCTTCCTCTAAAGGGGAGTAGCTTTGACTCTGCATTTAGCCATACCAATAGAACAAAGTAGAAGTGACAATATGCCAGTTCTGAATCCAAGCCTTCCAAGTCTTTGCCTGTTTTTTCCTCTTGCACATCTGCTAGTGCTATGAGAAAAGCAGCTTTGGGATGTCCTTCCAGCCCCTAGAAGGGAAGAGCCACCCAGTCAAGCAATTCCAGTTGAGTCCAGCCTGGACGGGTCAACTCTTGGCCAAGCCACAGACACATAAGTAATAATAAGTGTTGTTTTAAGTCCCTGAGTTTTCAGGTTGTTTGTTATATAAAAATAGTTACGTGATATAGAGAAATAGCCAAGGGGCAGATTATGGCAGCCTCGTGTCTATGATAGGAACTTTGGATTTTATTCTGTGAGAAGGAAAAACCATTTCAATGTTGAGAGCAGAAGTAAGGCAAGACTTGGTTCATATTTTAGATGATATACTTGGGTTCCTATAGGAGAACAGACTGCAGAGGTGCTTAAGTGGAATATGGGAGACTAGTTAAAAGGGTTTCACAGCTGACAGATAATAGGAGCTAAAATCAAAGAAATGGAAATGATGGAGAAAAGAAGTGGTTAGATTTGGAATAGATTTTGAAAGTAGAGCCAGTGTGATGTTTTAAAATGGATTTGATGTGGTTTATAAGAGAAAGAGAGTAACCAAGGATGGCTCTGAAAATGTTGACCTGAATAAATGGCTGAATATTGGTACATTTGCAGAAATAGAGGGTATCTAGAGGATGAGTTGGTTGAAACTGATCAACAGAAAAGTGAAAAATATTTTAGCAATATTAAACCATTAAAACTAATTTTGAACAAGGATTTGTAAGTATACTGTGTGAGCTAATATATTAGTCAGTTTGCGCTACAGACCGGGTGGCATAAACAACATTTATTTTCTTACAGTTCTGGAAGCTAGAAGTCCAAGACCAAAGTGCCATCATTGTTGAGTTCTGGTGAGCCCTCTCATACTGGCTTGCAGAATTCTCACCTTCCCACCATGTCCTCATGGCCTATCCTTCATGTGTGCACAGAGAGAGAGAAAACTCTCGAATCTCTCCTTCCTCTTATGAAGATGAGGACACCATTCCTATAGGATAAGAGCCTCGCTCTTGTGACCTCATTTAACCTTAATTACCTCCTTAAAAGACCCCATTTCCACATACACTCATATTGGAGTTTAGGACTTCAACATATGAATTTGGGGAACACAGCTCAGTCCATAAAATCTACCTTTATTTGTAGTATGTATGATGAGATAAAGCAATTTGAATTCAATGCCAGTTAACATTAACTTTTTTGTCCCCTTAACAGAAAAACTTTTTGAAAGAGTTCCGTATATTTTCTTCCCAACCTTTCCAGTCAAGGTCCTTTTCCACCATTCCACTATTTCTTTCATTAGGGTCAGCACTGATAGCCATACAGTTCATCCTGTGGTCCCTTCTCTTCCCTCTGTTTTCTTGGCTCCTCTTCAGATTTGACACAATTGAGCATACCCTATTTAGAATACCCTCTTCTGTTGGTTTGGGTCACCCGACAGTCTCCTTGTTTTCTTCCAACTTCTCTGAGAACTGCTTGCAGTCACCTTTGCTCACTCTTCTGTGAGATGTTAGGATGCCTCAGAGCACAGGCGCAGACCCACTGTTCTTTTCTAGAGCAATCTGGCCCCAGCTCTCATCAGCTCTCAGGACTTTACATAAAACCTATATGCTATTAGTTCCATATTTATGTATTCAAGTGTGATTTCCATTTTGATTCAGACTTTTGTGTCCTAATTGCGTCCTTGACTTCTCCACTTAGTATTAACGGACATCTCAAGCTCATCAAGTCTAAAAAAGAGCCCTACACCAAACCAGCTCCTACCAGTTTTCTCCACCTGAGTGAATGGCACCGTCATCAGCTCAGCTGCTCAGGCCTAACACTTGTGAGTCTTCCTTATGTCCATTTGTTTCTCTTATCCCTCATGTCTAATCTACCAGCAAATCCTGTCAGCTTGATCTCCTTCTTCTCTTCCAGCAGCTTGCTAACATTTCCATTGCAACCACTGATTCGTTATTGAAAATAAAATTTGCAGTTTAATAATAAAGTTTGCCAGCATGTTTAGTTCAACTGTATGACTCCTTTGCAACCCTGTCATTAAAGTCTATGGCTAATACGGTGAAGAAATGAAGAAGAAAAAGAATACATGTGGTTTAATAAGCAAACCTTGCTAAGATCTTTTAAGAACCTAAAATACAAGTGTAAGGAATGGTATTTAATATCCCATGATATTTATTGACTTGTGGAAATCCAAGCAGAGCAAAAAATAATACATCTGGGAGAAAATTCCTTTTAGGGGAATTTCACTATTACTCAGCTGGGTCATAGGTTTTGAGATGAAAATCCTGTAGAAAGTCAACTCATGTGACACTCTATCCTTTGAAGTCTAAAGGAGGAGACCATTCATGATAACCAGGGACCGACCACTCTGTAATCAAACATCCAGGCCCTTAATGGAGGAATAGTAGAATATTTGGGGGGAGATGCTGGATTACTTTGTGGAATTCTTCAAATTTAACTCCTTCTCCTACATATGAGATGGACTATATCATTATCACTGCTGCAATAAGATAAACAAAAGCTACTAAAAAGGAAAAAAATTAAGAGAAACAGTCAAAAGTAAGCAGCACTCTTAAAAATCCATAAAATCATAATGCAGTTATAACCAATTACAGGTCTGCTTTCAGTTAAAAAAGTGCCAAGAGCCAACCACAGAAATGAATCAGAATGGAAATTTAATTGAAGACTGTTGGCCAGCGGCCATTGAAAGGACTCTTGAGAAAGCTGATAGAGATCAGTATTGAAGCCATATTTGATTTACCTCAGGAATTATTACCATTCAGACCAGTGAAACCTCCTGCTCTAAGGTAGGGAGAACAAGCTCCCTGTGCTGTGTTATTCGCTTCCACCACTGCTCAGAAAATTCTATCATCTAAGGGAAGTAGGGCTGGCTAAATAGTTTGCAGGGCCCAGTGAAAAACAGAAGTTTGGGGTTTCTTGTTCAAAATTCAGTGCTGCTAAAAGTACTCAAATTTTTCTTTTCTACCAAGGTTTCTCTCTCAACCTCTTATGATGTTTTCATTACCTTTTTAATGTTAAGTTAAACTCCCTCAGGCAGCTGAATGCAAAACAGGGTCAGTGCAGACCTTCACAGGCAGCTGAGGCCTCAGCCTGAGTCACCAGACCAATTTGTCAATCTCCCTTTTCCATGCCAGCCCCCCAGCCACGAGGGACAGGTGACCCTAAGGGACTCCAACCTCCATGGCAGGACATGCTGGGTACGTTGACCAGGAGTGGATGAGACCCCCTCGTCTGCAACAAGTCACTTGTCAAATGCCCCGTGGTGCTGATCAGCCTGGACGAGGACAGCCACTTCCATACCCTGCCCCGAGGCTCTGTGAGGTGCAGGCACACCTAATCCCAAACCTCCCCATGTTCATGCCCAGGCCCCTGCCAAGGGTGAAGGGCACTGGTGGAACGTGGGCCTTCCCCCACTTACTGACCCTGCCGCTGGTTGAGGGTGGCAATGGTAGCAGGGTAGGAGGGTGAAGTATGGTCGACTCAAGGCCCAGTGGGTGGGGAGTGGGCTGCCAAGAACCCCTACCAGGGAGGTGGGGAGGCAGCAGTAGGCTGCACCACATGTTAGCTGAGGCTCCAAGCCCCCCACCGCCCACCCCATGCTCCATTGTCCCGTCAAACTCCACTTACAAAACACAAATTCAAAGATAAAATTTTTAATAATTCCAAGACAGTGACTGTTGAACATGGATCCCGAAGCCCAGGTCCTTCTGAGCCCAGGTCCTTCTGAGCCCAGGACCATGGTCACACGCCCATGAAGCTGACCTGATGGGAAGTGGATTTGCTGGTGACATCACAGTGCCCTGACCCTGGAGGATCTTAAAGCAGCTGTGTACCTCCACCCACTCTGGTTCTCATCCAACATATACAATCTTTTTTTGAAAAAGAACTTTCTACCTTAGTGAGACAAGAAAGACAAGGCATTTTAGAAATTTTAAAGACAGTGTATCTTTTATTTTATGTGCTTATATACATCATATACAGCAGTATTAGAAGGCCTTGCTGAAGAACACAAATGACTAATTTAGAGTCTGCTCCTAGGCAGTGTCATTCTAATCAAAATGTAATTAAGGCATTGTTCCAAGCAGTCTTGGCTGGGTTCAGTGAGCTTAGACAGACATGGTTCTCTGAGTCCTTTACAGCCTGGACTGGATTAACAATCATCAAAGCCTCAGTGCGACCATATTTCTTCTTTTCTTTGTGGCTCCATTATCAGTATTGCTACTCAGACCACATCCAGCAGCCCCGTGTCCCTTCTGAGGAATCAGTGCACAAGTTTATACTGCTATGTTCACAATATTATTTTAGTTGATACTTTCCATTATGGTACATACTGGAAAAACCTAATTAAAAACTTTAACTAATAATTTTGAAATTCTTCATTGCTCTACACATACAGTCTACTAGTTTTAATATTTTTTTCTTTTTTTGTAGTGTGATATTGCTTTCTCGGGAGAGTGATCAGTTATAATCCATCATATTTAATTATTATAATTATTTATACAGTTACATATATAATTCTAAGTATAAATATATATAATTATGAAGATATATGTGCAATAGCTCTTTAATGCTTACTACCTCTTAACCATACTAAAACTTATTTAATCTTCAAAACAGTCTTGAGAAGTACTCTCATCACTATTTTACATATGAAAAAACTGAGTTTCTGAGTGATTGAGTAACTTGCCTAAATTCATACAGCTGGTTGGCAGTAACATTTTTTGAGGTCTTACTATGAGCCAGGCATCGTGCTAAGTATTCTACATAGTTTATCCATCATAGGTTATTTAATCCCCAAAACTATCCTCCGGGATTATACAAGTGTTACCCTCATTTTACAGATGAAAAAACTTGACATCGGTAAAGCTGCTTTTCTCAAGGACACACTGCTATTCCTACTGAGTAGAAGAGCCAGGATTTTACCACAGGCATTTGGACATCAGAGTTGGTGTTTTCATCCATGACACTGTTTGTGGAAGGTTGTATTTTACAAAAATGTTCAGAGCAATATTTCTGTTCCCAAATCCGATTCCAGAATCTCGCACTCCCTCATCAAGATATGGAGTCTATTTTCCCTCATCTTGAAGCTACGTGGGCATTTTGATTGCCCTGATAAGTAGCAGTGTGGGGGAAGTGATGCCGCATGTGTTTTGAGGCTACATTGTAAGAGGCACTACAGCATCTACCTGGCTCTCTCAGGGGGCTCATCCTTGGAACCCAGTCACTGTGGTAGACAGAGTAATGTTCTCTACTGATCACAGGACTGTTGCAAATATCATATTCTTTGGAAAAATTTCCATTTGTATGATTCCTGAGCTTCATATGAATAATTGAGGACATTGATTCCACATTATATAGCATACAGAACACACACAAAATCATAGAGGATCATCTAACAAATAAAAGTACTCCCTGGATTCCAATATTTTTCTTGAAGAAAGAAAACATCACAGATATACCATGATCATTAATTTGGCATTTATTTATTATTTTCAGCCATGCATGCTTTTTACACTTTTGTTCCATAAAGAAAAAATATTGTGTTGCATCTTTCTACACTTCATATATGTCATCATCAACCTGAAACTTAATTTTTGGTCACTAGCATATTTTTAAGATTTATTCATTGATACTCATAGGTCTGGCTTACTCATTTTTAATGGCATACACTTTTTGTTGTCAATGGACACTTATGTTTTACATTTTGTTTGTTTGTCTTAGCTTTTCATTTTAACCAAAAATGCTTCAGTCGGCATTCTTTACACATCTCCTTGGGCGTAGCCACTAGAGCTTGCTGTAGTACATATTGAGGGGTGAAGTCAATGAGATAAAGAAGATATATATCTTCAGTTTTTCTAGATATTGCCAGGTTGCTCCCCAAATGATTTTTATTTTCATCACAATGTATGAGAGTTCCACTGTTCTGTATTCTTGCTCACATCTGCTATCAAACGTTTTATGTTTTGCCAAACTGTGTCTGAAATTATTTCTAATTGTGGTTTTCCCAGATTATGAGGGAGGTTAGGCAAACTTTCATATGTTTCTAGGACAATTTTTTCCCTTTTCTGTAAATTACCTATTTATACCCTCTACTTATTTTTCTGTTGAGGAGTGTCTCTCTGTGTGTGTGTGTGTGTGTGTATGTGTGTGCATGTGTGGTTTTCTCATTTGTAAGCATCTTTAACATTTTTGGATAGTAACTTGTTTTGTTATATACTTTGCAAAAGCCTTCTCCCACTGTGGAGTATCTGTGGAGACACAGTGTTTATGGTGTCTTTTGTGTAACACTGGTTTAAATTTGAATATAGTCAGTGTTATATGTTCTTCAATAGTGTGTGCATTAGTATTTTACTCTATCTCAAGTTATAAATATATTTTAAAATACTTTCTTCTAAACTTTTCATGTTTTTTATCCATCAGAAATTTACTTTTTTGTGTATAGTGTGTGTAGGGGTTAAATTTTATTTTTTTCCACAGGGATATTTCATTTCTTAGCAGCATTTATTGAATAGTCACATTATCCCCATCAGTTTTTAGTGGAATCTCTGTCGTCTTAAGTTTTCATGTACATGTGAGTTGGAAATACGCTATTATACTTTTATGAGTTTTTAGGAGCTATCACCTGTTTGGAACGTCCTTCCTCTCTTGACTTGCAAATATTCTGCTCTCTAAGTCCTACTTTAAATGTCACCTACTTATGGGATGGCTGTCACCTTACTTCCTCATCTCTGTGTTGATTACAACCTCATTGCAACATGTATTGCACCATAGATATTTATGTGAAAAGAGTTTTTGCTGCCAGATTTTTAGCTTTCTTGAGGCCAAACACATTGTCCTGTCAAACACCTTGCAGATATTTAATAAGATTAACTAAATGAATAAATTAATGAGTGAATCTTCAAAACAGAACAGCTTGAGTGACACTTGGTAAATCTGAATAATTCATCTTCATATCTCTAGCCTATCTTTTCCCTTGTTTTGCTGACTTTGTTTTGTAGAGATTTTAACATATCATTATGGATGAAATTCTTCTTTCTAAAAATTGCTTCTTATGTCTATAATTTGTGGTGATATGATCTTACCTATTAGATTCTTTATTTCTGTTTTATCTTTGTTTTGTTTTGTTTTTTAGGAATGATATCTGAGGACTAAATTAGCAACCTCACCTACATGGTGATCCTGCTTTATCTAAAAATCCCCAGAGTTGCCATGTTGAGGTAGAACGCAGCTCTGCACTCTAAGCTGCTATTTGGTACATATAGCTAAAATCTATAAGGCAGCAGTAAACTCATCCAAGTTTACTTAATTATATTTGGATACTCTGTTGTCCCCTATAAAATGTAGAGACTCCAGAAACAGTTATTGGACATTTGCATGATAATAAACATATGTTTCTTCACACACCTACTCTTGAGAAGGTTTTGTAAGATCTAGGAACCCCACAGTCAATAAGAAGCATAGCTGATTTCTGTACATTCTTTCCCCAAAGCATACATATCCTATGAAGCAGGCTAGGCAACAGCATTGTCAACATGACCTTGAAGTTGCCACAGTTCCTTGTTTCTGACATTATTTAAAAGCAGATTGAGACCACCAATTGTTGATGTTGTTTTCACTTACAGGAAACACTCGAATGATTCTTTATTGTTGTCAAATTTGCTATTGGCTAAACTCCAACAACTCAATAGAGTGAAAAACACAGTCTACACAAAAGAGTGTGGTCATCAAAATCTCACACTCAGCAGTCATTTAGGCTGTAAGATTTACCTTAATCTGTGAGTGTGGAAGGTTGGATTTCACATGGTTACAGGTCAGCAAATCATGCATAGTTATCTCTGCCTTGTTTAAAGAAGTCTGATTACAGCCTATTCCCACACTATTTCTTTACCAAGTTAAGCTGTGTCTCTGATATCTCTAATTCCCTTAAGGAAAGAGCAGCTATTTCCAAGATTTCACCCAAATTATTCTTTTAAGCCATCCTTAACACCCTGAGCTTTTCTCTAGATCTTTCTTTTCCTTATCCCTAGAAATATCCTTTTCATCATTGGCTTTTCAAGGTGTTCAGCCAACACAATTTCTAAAATGTTTCCTTTCAGTTCCTGCCCTGGTTAATCTATGAAACCCTTTAGCTTTCATTCTTACCTTCTTAAGTGTTTTCTGATGAACTTCCTTTCTGAGCATTCCTTGCCTCTACCCTCCTATGCTTCCCTTTCCCTCCCACCACACACAAAGATTTTCCACTTCCTCCTCAGCCATATGGGTTCCAAATTTTTTTATTCCCCTCTGTTCATTTCCCTGTAAAAAAAATCTGTTTTATCTCAAATTAGTGGTTTAAGTACCAAATTTACTTCTAAAGAGCATAAATAACTCTTATCTACAACCTCTGCCAGACTCTTCCTCTCTTTAGAGTTCAGTTTCCTTGTCTGTAAAATGAGATGGTTGGAAGAGATCTGTAAGATCTGTTTCAGCATAAACATTATGTGACTCTATGCATCTAAGAAAATCTGTCTTCTTTGGTACCCCTCAATTGACTATGGATTATTTACCATAGAATAGGCTACCTTTGTCACATGTAATGTCTGGAGCACTGTGGCTATCAGCACATTAATTGTAAAAGTGGATCATGAAAAAGAAGAGCTGGCCAGTTCTAGCATCACAGCTGTATTTGTCTCAGTGAAGCAGGCCTGGCTGGGAGACTAAGAAGCAGCAAAAGCACTCAAAGCTGCTAAAAGCTGAACTGAAATAGATAGTCACAGGCAAAGATGCAAGTTGAAATATCTTTATGACATCCCAGAAGACAATAACCCAAGGAGCCAGGGCCAGCATCAGGGCTTCAGGGAGAGAGTTGACAGAAAAGAGCAAAAAGAAATTTACAACTTGGTCATCAGAAAGATGCTTTCTTTCTTTAATAAGACATATCCTCAGATTGTGAGTTTAGGGTCAGTGAGACAAAAACACAGGTAACTGCAAAGTCTGCTAATGGATGCAGAGTCAGATTTAAAGGTGTGGGGCATGGAAGGGAGCACAAGCCCAGAGTCTTCAGTCTTTTTGTCACCTGCTCCCCCACCCCCTCCCCAAAAGGGCACAATTCTGAATGTAATGGGCAGAAATAGATGGACTTTATTTTAGGATAAGATACCTGTTAGACTGCCTCTCACTTATTATATTCATAATCACATGATGAGACTATTATGCCATTTAGGTGATAGAAGAAATACAAGTATATTTCCTCCATTCTGTTTGGTTGACAATACATCAAGAGACTGAAAATGATTGGCTTTAGAAGAGCAACTCTTTCTAAACAAATTTTTGAAAAGAATTTTCTATTTCTTGAAATGAAAATTGGTAAGGATTATACCTTCCAGAAGTTTGATTTATTGAACAGCCTTTTTCATTTTTCAAATAAAGTAATAAACTTTTTTTGACTCAAGAATATGCGTGCTAAAGTCCTGGAAAATGAGTGATTGGATTGAAAAGCTTTAAAGTTAAAAAAAAATTATATAGCTCCTCTATACAAAGTAAAGTAGCCATTATTCCTAGTTACATTTTGCAGATGAGGATATGAGGGTTCAGAATGATTAAGTGAATTGAAGCTGGTCACAGAGCAAGAAATTGAGCTGGGACTTAAACCTAGCTCTTTTGACTTTAAGCCCTATGCCCTAATACTACACTCCTAGCAGCTTTCACCAAGACTGCAATGTATTTAGAAGGGCATATTCTTGCACATCCTTAACTTGCATGTGCTTAGTAAAGTAGTCATGAGACTGTAACAGACATAATGGACATCTCAGCAGAATCACCAGATGACCACCCATCCCTGTCCTCCAGTGCTTGCATCTCCCCTCTCCAACCCCTGCTTCACATTCAGCATAAACTTTACGTGACTCTTTTTCCTTCCTTTCTCCCTCCTTCTCTCTCTCTCTCTTTCCTTCTTTTGTAGTTTGCTTTTCAGGATTTGTGTTGGCAATGGTGCCATTTATACCAGAGCTCCCCGAAGAAGGAGGATCCATTCATTGACTCCTTGATTCAGTTTCTCCCTGTGTATTAAATGAGCAATCACTCCTTGCAGGCCCTTGTGAGAGGTTCGTAACCGGGCATCACAGAATGTTTATGTTAATGGATATAACAGTTTAATCGCCTTTGCCTTTTGTAATTGGAAAAGGTTTCAGATGGTTGAGGTTTGGAGGAAATTAAGAAAATGAATCTCAGTTTAAATAATGAAAAAGTCCTGTATGAAGAAGCAGCGCTGATTCTCATTTGGCTCTAAAATATAGCCAAGCTCCCTAAACACATGCTTTCAAAGATCCATGTGGAATGAATGCTGCAAAACCCAAAGTCAATGTTAGCTGGTGCAGCATCTCCCCATCAGAGTAAACTCACCCAAGACTGATTCTTTCAGCCTCACCTCTTCTTCTCGTCCCTCCCTCTGCTTGCAGGAAAATGCCTGCTGATGGCACTTCCTGGCACGACGGCCATTCTGATATTTTCAGTGCACTTTGCCTTTTGGTGCTCCCTTAACTTGGTGACCCGCCGTGCTGGCCAGAGCTGCATTAGCCAGATCCCGCCCGCGCAGGAGAAATTCCTTTCATTCATCAGCAGATAAGGAGTTCTGACAAGCCTCTCTGAGGAGCGAAAGGGGGAAACATGCACACAAAAGATTGCCCTGTAATACTGAGAAGCGCAAAGTGAAGGAACCAAAGAGAGACCAAAGGCAGCTTGGAGGCAGCCAGGGCAGACAGGGAGTCTGCTATCAGAATTAAATGCGATGCAGTCCAGAGCTCCCTCTCTGTCTCTACCTGTTTCTTCTCAATGTCACTATCGGCCAACAGTTTGATACAAAACAGATCCCCAGAAGGATTCCAGTAACTCCTCAGGACCACCAGGGCAAAAACAAAAACATTCAGGGCTTGACACTTACCAGGGCAACTTGCCAAGCTTATCACACGTGAAAAGAGCTGCTGGGAGAGAATAATCTTGCTCATGTTCACAAGGCTGGGTGTTAAGTCTCTGAGAACCCAGTGTATTTTCCATCCAGGGCAGCCCAGAAGGGTGGGGAAAAGCACTTTTCTAGGAACTGCCAGAAAGGGCAATTACATGTTTTATGGAAGTAAAGGCTGAAGGAGAACTTGAAAGGTCATTTGGGGGGAAATGGGGAGAATTAGTCTACCTTCTTGCCTTCAAGTCTAACTACACTGGAACAACCCCACCTTGCAAGGATATTTCACACATTCTTTATGTAAAACTTTACGTAAATCTTTTCTGCAAACCTGGCCTTGCGGGATTCTGACACCTGACCTAACACTTTCATGATGCGTTTATTTCTCTCCCTGCCAGCTTCGTCGGAGACACCGCCTGCACACACTGCTAACCTCCCTGAGTGTTGCTTACTGCATGCAATGCGGTCCTAGACTCCTAACATGATCCTCATAAACGCCCTGTGGGGTGGATGCCATTACTGTCCTCCTTTCCGTATGAGAAAACTGAGGCCCAAAGAATAAATCTGAGGTCATATGGTTAATGAATGATAGAGCAGGGATTTACTGCTCTATCCATGATATCCATCTTCTCATTGGATATTCATACTTTTAAACATTTTTTTCATATGGGCACTTTCTCCCTTTCTCTTCTCAGTCTTCTCTGTTGGCTAAACAATCTTTTAGTCTCTAAGCCTTTCACCGCCTATGACTTCATTCTGATGTCTCTTCTCTGGGTTTCCATCTCACTAAGAATTTTTTCCCCCCCAAACTGTGCAAAACGTCTAATGTGTATTGTTTTAAGTTTAAATATAGGTCAGCTTGTATATGTTATATAGTATATATGCTATATCACATTGGTATGTATATTTTTTAGGAGAATCATCTATCTAACCTGCATTCTTTATAATTCTTTATAACTGTTATCAAGTTTCAAGTTTCTGGTCTATTAAGATAAACCCCTACATCTCAAATTGGAACCCTACCCCTCAGAGATGGTTTAATACATTAGCAGCTACACCCATGCATTCCATCCCTTACGCAAATTTATTAAGAAGCTTTGCAGGGCTTTGGATTTTATGCTGTTGCTTCTTTCCTTGGGCCGCAGGCAGCCATCACTGTTTGTTAGGATCATGGCAGAACAGGAAAGTCTCTGTAACCTACCTGGATGGCAACCAGGTCCATTTCTTCCTCAACTTTGAGAGGTACCTGGTCCATGATCTGACGAATCACACTCTAATCAAGAAGATGATAAGCTGGGCTTTCCACTAGACAAAACTTTCATTCATTGGTCCAACTACTATGTACAGAGTGCCTACTACTATCCAGGAGTGTTCCAAGTGCCAGCACTTCATCAGTGAACAAAACAGAAAATAAAATCTCTGCCTCTGGAATTTTAAACTCTAGTAGGGATTTATAGATATATTAATATCTATATTAATTATGCTAAAGAATTTGGTAAAGGAGAAATAGGAAGTTCACTCAGGTAAAACTGATTTAAAAAGTCTTTGTTACATACCTGATATATGTTGTACAGTGTTGTCAGGTGGTGGGCTGGGGATGAAGCAGGGGCCAGACAGACCTACTTCCAGCCCTCATGTCACTTATTTTCTGGTGAACTGTGGCTATCATTTAATTCTTTGCTCTCACATTCATTCCTTACCCTTTCTTTGCTCCTCAGGAGGTGGGAGTGCGAAGGGGGATAGTCCCTTCAGCTTGTACCTCCTAGGTTAACTTGTCAGAAGACTTTTGACTGGTTCTTCCAAGCGCAGGCACTGGCTAAATTTTGAAGGAGGTTGCTGGCAGCCCTGCTTCTTTCTCGTTCTCTTTGTCTCAGGAGACAGCTGCCTTTCCTACGGACTCCAACTCCTGCTAGCCATGATCCTAAGCCTTGACACACACTCCTTGTTTCTGGGCTCTGGTAAAACCACCTCCTCCTGGGTCCCTCCATCTCTTGAGTGGGAGTGGCCTCTTATTCTGGGTTGCTTCACCGCCTGCTATTTAACTTCGCTTTTTCATAATCTGTGTGACCAAATCTTTGTATAAAATTCCCTCTCTTTGAAAGACCTAAAATGGTTTCTGTTTTCCTCATGAGGACCCAAGTAGAGAAGAGAGTTTTGATCAAGATATTATAAATGTGATTAGCAGAACAAAAGGGGAAGTGTGGGCTACTATGGACCAGACAGGAGGATATGCTGATTGGTTATGAGTTCACAGGGTTGCCACAGCAAAATATCACAGACTGGGTGGCCTAAATGACAGAAATTTATTTTATCACAATTCTGGAGGCTAGAACTTCAAGACCAAGGTGTTGGTTCTGAGGTCTCTCTCCTTGGCTTGCAGATGGTTGCTTTCTTTCTATGTCCTCACATGGCTGTGTCTCAGTACATGTGTGCCCTGGTATCTCTCATAAGGATATCAGTCAGATTGGATTAGTACCCACCCTAATGGCCTCATTGTAACTTAGTCACTTCTTTAAAGACCCTGACTTCAAATACAGTCACATTCTGAGGTACTGGGGGTTGAGGCTTCAATATATGAATTTTGGTGGGGGGGAATACTTCAGTTCATAACACTGACCTAGTTGAAAAACATCAATAAATAGAGTAGCAAGGAAGCCATATATACATTTATTTGATTTTCACATATTTGACATCCTTTATGAATACAATGTGCTAGCCACTGGATATGCAGGCTTGATTAAGAGGAAGGCTCTCTCTTGCCCTTAACATCAGGTAGGAGAGATGAACAAGGAATAGAACAATTAAAATATAATGTAATTCATCTCAGGATGGGTTAAATATGGGGAGTAGCTGGAGAATAAAAGCAGGATCATCTCACTCTGTTAAGAAGGTCAAGAACAACTTCCTCTGAGTAGATGTCTTCTAAGATGGGTCTTAAAAAACTAAAGTGTTAAGCAAGGGAAGAGAAAACTGAGAATGGGAAGAAAATTCCAGGCAGATGCAAAAGCATGTTTTCTAGAGATTAGACCTGTGCGTGGAGACTAGCATAGCATAGCTGTGCATCCTTCATGAAAGTGAGAGGACAGACTTTTCTTTGTAGCTTTGTGAGAACTGAGAATACTTCTCAATATTCATTGAAGTAGTGCTCTTCATGGCTCTTTTAAAAAATATTGGGAGTTGATCTCCAAATACGTTTGAGCTAATGTTTTGCTTCCTTGTATTTATTCTCTTTGATTGGTTTCCATCTATGAGAGAAGGTCTTGGCACTATTCCTTGACCATGTGTCTCTGACTTTGATGTGGCCATCTCCCCTTTGGCCCCTGTGATCCTGGGGGCCCAGCATAGTGCAACTCCCAGGAAATCGCTGGGGGTGTTTATTGGAGCAATGGAAAGGACTGGGAAGGCTTTAAAAACTTTGCTTTGTAACTTTATTGCATCTACATCTTTAATGAGGATGTTTATTCCTTTCTTAGCCATATCTCTGCAGTTAATATAGTATTACATAGTATTGAACACACATGGTTGGCCCAAAACCAATGTCAGAAATAAAATTTAAAAAATAAAGTTTTCTCTTGCTGCTCTTTTTTTAGCTTTTTCATTAGATCTCTTTCCTCACTGCCTGAGGGTATTATTCTAGAAAGTTCAAATTCACTCTTATGTAGGTTTCTGGCTTGAAGAATAAGCAACTTGTCCAATGACATTATGTAGGAAGGAGAATAATTGAAAAATAATGTTCATAATGTTATAAAAAAACCTATGGACATTTGAAGATTTTGTACTTTATCACACATGCCATAGATAAAAGTCTTACAGAGGTTCCCCTAAAAGACTCATTAAAATTCTCAGATGGAGACTTTTTCTTAGGAAACGCTTTGGTTCAGTAACTCTAAAGAGGTTTTCTCCACATATTATTTCTATTCAGAGCAAAAGGACATTTAAATATTTATTTAATCATTGTCTACTAGTAGTAAATTTAAAAGTAGATCCCTTCATTTTTCATTGGGACTAAACAACATGCTATTGACAAGAGATACAAATTATCACATGCATCTTACTAGCCATTAAGATTTAGAACAGGGCTTCCCTGGTGGCGCAGTGGTTGAGAATCTGCCTGCTAATGCAGGGGACACGGGTTCAAGCCCTGGTCTGGGAAGATCCCACATGCCGCGGAGCAACTAGGCCCGTGAGCCACAACTACTGAGCCTGCGCGTCTGGAGCTTGTGCTCCGCAACGAGAGCCTGCGACAATGAGAGGCCCGCGCACCGCGATGAAGAGTGGCCCCCGCTTGCCCCAACTAGAGAAAGCTCTCGCACAGAAACGAAGACCCAACACAGCCAAAATTAAATAGATAAATAAACTAAAAAAAAAAAAAAAAATTTAAAAAAAAAAAAAAAAAAAAAAAAAAAAAAAAAGATTTAGAACATTTGACTTGTGGATTTTCTGGGTCATTAGATTCTTTTACAATTCCACCTCTGAGGAGGAAATAGATTCTACATTATAGCAAGAAAGCATTGAGTTAGACGTAAAGAAGAACTTTGTGTGTTAGGCTGATTAAACACTGGAGCAAATTAGCAGGAAAGCTTATGGAATTGCCATCTGTGGAGATATTTTAAAAATAGAATTGAGAATTTTCTTCTTTGGATGATTTAGGAAATGTCCCTACTGGCAAGGAGATGGACCAAATGTGCTCTTGAAATCCATTTTGTTTTTTCATTCCTAACAGTCTTTCTATACAGTTCTTGGAAGTATTTATTTCCTAAATAGAATGAAGAACAGAATGCTTTTAGCAAAGGTGGTATGTGTGTGTGTGTGTGTGTGTGTGTGTTTGTGTGTGTGTGTGTGTATCCATGTCTTTAGGTAGAAGAATGGAAGGGAAGGGAACACTGTTTTATTTAAAAAAACAAAGCGATCATTTCCTAACCCGTCATTTTTACTTATGTCAAATAAAAGGGGCTTTCTTGGACTTCCTAGAAACTTGCCACTTTCCTGACCATTCCCTGTCTTTACTATTCCCACACTTCAAATGTAGGCTTAATCCAGTGTCCTACTCTCAGCTCTCTTTCTCTCTCACTCTCCTTCTCTTCTGAGGCAACTCTATGTATGTTCTCCTGAGACTTCTGCTCTTGGATGACTTGAAAAATCTGCTTCCACAGCTATGACTACTTCTCTGGATTTGAGACCTGCATTCCAACATATATATACATATACACACACATACATAAGAAGACCTCTCAGCAAATTCAACTTGACATGTTCCAGGCTGAAGTGCTGGTAGAAGAAGAAAGGGTGCTTTTAGAGCCTTAACCTCCACCCTACCCTCTACTGTTCCTCCTGTGACCTCTTCAACCCCACCCACCCCCCGCCCCGACCATCCCAGTAGTTCTTCCTCCCATGTTCACCATCTGGATCCTCTTATCTCTTCAGCTCATCTTGAGCAGTGACATTCCCACAACTCATGATCAAATAGTCACAGAAAGTCATCCCAGATCCTTTCCTCTAACACCAGGCTGTCCTCACAGCTTACAGCTCTGTGAGCCCATTTGCCTTTCTCAAGCAGGCTTATTCCTCTTTACTTACAGTATTTCTTCTTCTCTAAATAACCTTCCTATCTTGTCTGTGGAATTCTACCTCTCCAGTGTGGCTCATATTTCCAGTCTTAGCTCATCTTCTTAGGAAGTCTTACCCAATCCTCCTTGATGTGCATTTATTGTCCCCCTGTCCAAGAACTCTGAGCACATTCTTTATATGACTATGGAAAAGACATATAGCACAAGGGGTGGACCACTTAGTATCTGGAGCTAGATTGTCTACATCACATCCCAGCTATGAGACCCCGAAGAGTGACTTAACCTCTTAATGCCTCAATTTCCCCAGCTCTAAAAATAAAGATAAAACTAATACTGCCCCATAAGAGTGAGGATGGAAACATTCAGCTGGCTACTTGGGAGAATAAAGAGCTGAATGATCCCTCAATCAAGGAGCTTATAGTTAATTGCATATATTGAATATGCAATAATATTCAAATAACTGTAATAAGCTGTGAAAGTGATGATCATCATTATCACCATCATCATCACAAATACTTACCAACCTGCCCAGCACCGTTCTAATCTGAATGAATTATTCAGTTGATATACATTAGCAGATACGTAGTAAAAACTCTAATAATAATTAGGCAAAGCAAGGTCATTTAGATTGGCTGACTTTTCATCTTGCTAGGGCAGGGTAATTCTCTATAGCATATTTTTAAGTGTTTAATTAGTTTATTTTTAAATGACTGAACTTCTTTGGCTCTTATCACATCCCATGAAGGACTGTTCTACAATGTACAAGATGTACAAGAAGTTCCAGGAAATTTCTTTTTCTAAGATTTACTCTTTCTCCAATCATTTCAACAAACCCTCATATCCCATAATTTCATTATAAAGAAGTATTCTCATTGTGCAGTAATTGTGTCTAGTACTTATAGTTAGTCATCTCATTGCTTCTAAGTTTTTTTTCCTTTAAGATGTTAAACCACATGCATTTACTCCTTTATTGTTCTAAGACATTAGTCCTAAGTAGTCAAATCATAGTTATCTTTGAATCTTTTTTTGTCTTCAAATTTCCTCCCATTTGTTTAAAGTTCTGTGGTAAACTCTCAAAAACTTAAATATCGCTTTATTTGGAGATAATAAAAACGTAAAAATAATAGGAAGTAAAAGAAGAGGAATATAAAAATAGTGATGCCTTATATCAGTTTACTACCTTATCATGTACAAAACACTTTTTACATCAATTACAGTGGAATTTCATCTTACATGGAGATTGGGCTTTCAAACCAATATGTAAGATGAAGATTGTCTACTGTGAAATTACCTTTAAAAATCTCTTAGGAAGTGCCACATTCTATATCAACATACCATTTCCCAATAAGTCCAAAGATTTCTTTTTCTTCTGCCATTGGAACAGATCGCTGTTTCTTTGGTTGAGCTCCAGATGAAGCAGTTGGCTTGCATTTAGGGACCATGTTGCATAAAAAATAAGTATCTTTAAACACTAGAATCACACTCTTGCACCATCAGGTGCTCACATTATGAGGAGCAGCCTCAGGGAGACAGAGGACCGAGCAGAAACAGCCCCCCATGTCACTCTCACCCCTGACATGTGCTCAGGCACTGGAGGGCTGGGTGGATGGTCCATGCTATTTCACATCTCCCTCTCCATGTTGCAGTCTCTGTTTATCTCTCTCTCTCTCTGAGTTTGATTCCCTCTCTCTTTCTTTTTTGGAGATATCAGGGGATAGGCATAGAGCTGAATATGTTTAAGTCAAAAAAGGTTCATGATATGCTTTCACTGTACCCCATTTGATTATCTTAACAGCCAGATGAGATATCTATGTATTATTATCTTATTTTACCCGTGAAAATACACTAAAGCTCAGAGTACGGTTGCCAGGTTTACCAAATAAAAATATGGGGTGCCCTGTTATATGTAAATACCAGATAAACAATGAATAATTTTGTAGGATAAGTATGTCCTGTGCAATATTTGGGTCATACTTGTTCTAAAAATATTTTCTGTTTACCGGATAAATTACAGAATCCCGTATTTTACCTGAAAACCTTAGTTCAAAGGCATTACTTGGCCTCAAGTCTTCTAAATTCTATACCCTCGCTAAGCTAATGCATATTTTGTATGCATTCATTCTCTGTTTACACATGAACAACTTATTTGTCTACATTGTGTTTATGTTGGGAATGACTTTCAATTTGTTCTATAAAATTACTTAATAGAAAAAGCAACACACAAATATATGTTCTTTTAAGACAGTCCATAAATCGACTCAGATTTGAGCTGTATTAGTCCATTCGTGACAAGAAATCGAGTATCTCTTTGGTTTATACTTTTAAAGATGAAACACCCAGTGAATTCGATTTTAGGGAATGATGTGAAACCCAGGGAGGGAAAAGCTGTAATATAATTAAGACCTTTGCTGCTCAGATGGAATGGAAAATGTTTAAGCCAAAAAAAAAAAAAGAAAAAAGGTCATATTCACATGTCTAATATATTGGGCTTGCACTCATTATGACATCATTAATAGCCAGTTAGAAAGTTCTCTTGGTGTTCAGCCTTCTGAGTCCATTTCAGAATAATTGCTATTGATAGCATTTTATTGCTGCTGTATACTTTGCCAGCACCAAGACCAGTGGATTCGGATCGAGTCTACAAGGGATGCTTTAACAAGGCAAGCACATTGTTATGTTATTTTTACTATGCCATGTTACCTGGCAGGCAATTATGGTTCTGGACTTTAACATGGTTTTCCAAGAATAACAGTCATCTAATGTTTTGTTTGGCTAAAGCAGGATTTGTGATCAGCCACCTGTTAGAAGAAAAGTAAGGCGTTTCTGTAGATGGAAGGTTTTAGGTGTATCATACAAGCTTTTAAGAAGGGAGAGCATGTTCTGTTGGTTACACTAGTAACAGAGTAGTAGTTTAAGTAGTACAGATCTTTTGATTATCTTTAAAACACCACCAAAATGCTGTCACCTGTGGGCAAGGGTGGAAGGCTCTGACATTTGTGACATTTAAATTGGAACCCCTCTAGCATTGTATCTTAAATTGGTGGTCAGATTCCCTGCAGAAGATTAGGGAAACATCCCAAGGGGGTCATGTGGCCATAATAGCTGACTTGAAAGCAGCTATTTAATCAAGAAGCAAATGCAGAGTAGTGTAGTGTTTATGAGCTTGTGCCCTGAAGCAAGCACACCTGAAATAATTATTAGTTCTGCTCCTTACTAACTCTGTGCCCTGGGAAAGCTTGCCTCTCTAGCCTCAGTTTCCCCATCTGTAAAATGGGAATACAAATGCTATCAGGTTGTTTTGAAGGAATTAATGTAACAAAAAGAATAAAGTACATACCATATAACAAATACCTATAAATGAAGTTTTATTATTAATGATAAACTATACAGGTAAGGAGATTAAGACTTTTCTGTTTGCTTGTCAACTCTTTTATTCACCAAACTTTTAGTGCTGTGTGACACTGCTTTATGTGTTCCAGGCTGATGTTCTGTCCCTGGCACTTTTCCACATCCTTTCAACCCGATAAGCTACTCCCTCACCAAGAGGTAGAAGGATATACAAGATTGCAAAGTAAGTGATAGTAGGAAATAATGTTCCTTGTGTCCCTAACTGTATACCTCATTTTATATTGTTTAATACGTACAACATCTGTGTGGGATAGCATCTTATTTCTTTGTTATAGATGAGGAAACTGAGGAACATAGAGTTCTAATAGCATACCTAAGTTAGTGGACGGCAGAGCTGGGGTTTGTGCCGAAGTTTGCATGACTGAAATGCATTCCCTTAACCACATGTACAGTCAGAAGAAAATGTCTAAGGGCCTCACCATCCTGACTTGTGAAAACAAAACAGCCAAACCTTTTGTCATTTCTTTAGTCCCTAAAAATGATCTTATTTTGCATCAATCTGATAACTGAAAGCTAATTCCTATATCTAAGTGCCATTATCAATTCCCTAGTTCTCTGCCATGAATATGCATTCATTAACATTTATGTAACTAGTCCCTCTTATTGCTGACGTGATCAGAACCAAAGGGTTAATGAACTAAATCACCCTTGATAAAATAATCTCTGCAAAGACCACATGTGGTAATTCTAATGAGCTATGCTCTTTCTGAAGAGTGTGAAGGAAACAGAGAAACAGAGTTCTGGAAGTCAAATTAAAAATCAGTATTAAGAAAGCCAATCCAGGGCCATCACACTACATTTTAATCCTACACTATTTTTTCACCAAATATAGCAATTTATCAATGGATAGTCATTCTTAAATATCTGCAGAGCAATTAGATTTAAACTTTCCTAAAGGGAAACTGTGTTACCAAAGGACTTGCAATTTCTGTAATCTTCAAATTGTGACTTTAAATCAATTATAAAAGTCAAAAATCTTGTCTCTCCACCTGTTTCTGAAGATTTCAAATATGAGGTATTCATTTCCCCACTTGTTAACATGGGAATTTCTCAATATCTTTTGTTTTGAAATACTAAAATATTTTATGAACTACTTTTCATAATTATAATCATATACTTTGTAGCCTAATGGGGAAATACAACATGCAGTGCTCAACCGTGAAAAGAAACACATGAGATTCCAAGTGAAAAAAAAAATCTTTCGGCTCAGGAGTGTTCATGTCAATCACAGCCTGAATCTTCTGATCAGTCCTTCTGTGTTGGGGGCGGCATTTGTAAAAACATTGGACATACTTAGAGGAATGCCTCGTTAATATACTTCTTTAAATGTTATTTAGAGAAATAAAAAGTAAAGAAGAAATTGGAGATCTGCATGTTCACATTATACCTACTGAGGCTTATTATCAATAGAGTAGCTAACACATGCCTTTCCCTGTGCCCCTGTACCTGAAACAAAATATCATTTACACAGTCAACAAAATACAAGCAAGAAAGGAAAGCCATTCAATTGCCACAGTAGGGATGAGGTCATCACCAAGAGGACATTCGTGTCAATGAAGAAATTCTCACCTTATAACAGGATCCCAGGTGGTCAGAATTCAACCCTCACCTCTTTCTCCTGCACCCTGTTCCCTTCAAGGAGCAGCCTTATCCATTCTCTGTCCTGTCAACTATTCTTCCAAGGGCCTCTCTTTCCATCCTCTTGGATATCCATTTACCACCCTAATCAACCTTTTATGACCTCATACCTTTTTTTCCTTTTAAAATCCTCCAGCTTCCTCTGTTTTCACTGCTCCTAGTTCACACCCCATAATCTGCTCAAAATGCTCTAGAATCTTCAGCAAGCATACACATTTTTTTTCTCACTCTCTGGTATGTGCTGGAGAGGCCACAGAACATTCGAACGGCCTTTTAAAAGCAGTTGGTAGCCCTGAGGAAGGGGGATACTGGCATGAGATTCAACACCTAAAGACACTTGAACATGGCATGCCCTTTGTACAAGAGAGAGGGGTCCTTATTGTGTAGTACCAGATGCGTTTAAAGTCAGAATATTGTATTTGACAGCCACTTTTAGGTGTGGTACCATAAGCAAGTCCATTCTCTTTTCTTGTGCCTCAGTGTTTTTAGCAATGGAATAAGAATGAAGGTCTAGGCTTTCTGAAGCAGGAAAAGGACAAGCACTGAAAAGGTGAAGAAACAGAGAGGGTACAGTTAATTCTTTCTGCTAAAAGCAGGACGTGCCATATTACCGAAGAGTCAAGTGTATGAGGAGGCTCAGTAACTATTTTTAACTTTGGTTTGGGCCAACAGTTTGAGTCATGTTTTCTTTTCTAGGTTAACTTTGGATTTTTTACTCTATTTCTCTTTTCTAGTGGACACTGATATGCTGTTATCAACACCAAGGACTTAAATCTTACCTAGTTTCAAATTGAGAGGATGATGATTGAACCACTCTCTGGTAGCGAACGAAGTGTTCTGAGAGCCAGCTAACATTCTGAAGTTGACTTAACAGGCAAACCAACCCAAATGGAGTGCACATAGGCTGACCATGATGACTGACAGTGAGAGGGAGCAGAGGAGAGAGGGGTGAAGGAAAGAACAAAGCAGCAGATTGAAGAAAGAAAAGAAAAGAAAATACGTTACCATAAAAATGTTAAAATATTAAAACAATCCGTTTAGGACTAAAAACGTGAAACAGCTCTCATCCATCAGAAACACAGCTGGTAGCACCTCTCACTGCAGGGCTTAGCCAGGGGGCATCACTGTGTGGAATTACTTTAGAATTCTGTTGATTGTTTAACATTGACCAATAGCTTCTGGGAAGGCTTTAGAATATTTCAGGAATCTTCCAAGGAGGCAGCATTTAGGAATATTTTAATCTACCTGAATGTAAAGAAAACCGACAGAGACTGAGCTGAATTTTGGAGATTAGTAAATATACATTAAAATTAATATTGAGTGATAGCAGCATAGCTTCAAAGAATACACCGTTTTGAATTGAGGAAAAAGTTAACTTGATCAGTGTCTGGAAGGGCATATTATCTAACAGCGTTATCATTTGGTTCAGTTTCACTTGCAAACAGAGAAATAACTCCCTTCCTCCCTGTGAAGAGCTTCTGCAGAGAGAAGAATTTTCAAGTTGGTCTTAATAAGGATCACCAGCATACAATTTGCTATTCCTAACCAGTAGTTTCCAGCAATGTTATAACATACTATGTATTGTACCCCAGGAAGAGGAATGTTTTCCTGGGGTACAATACATAGTATTTCTAACTGAAGGATCATCACACAGGGAAACTTTGTTCTTTTCTGTATTGGAGTACAGTACACCAGTACTTGAATTTTCAGAGTGATTTGGAGAAGATAAGAGCTTTCCAAATAAAAGTAAATTTATGGGATTTAAAAAAAAAAACATTTTTCTTCCCTATGAAAAAGACAAATGGGTGATATGAGCTCATATTGAGGCAGAATTTCATAGCTACAAATTAATGTCTTGGGTTTTCATTGACTTTTGTTTAGCCAAGTGGCCCTCAGACTATCCTGGATTGTGGGCATCTTCCATGAAGTCAAAAGATTTGTAGGTCACATTTATCACTTTCTCTAAAAATATTTCAGGAAATACTAGAATATACAAATACGTGTATACTTAAAAATATACAAATATATACGCTTAAATAGTGAAGTAATTTTGAAGAATAGTGTGCCTCAATGTATCATCAATGGACTTATAAATAAAATGTCAGAAATAGAAATTTAGACAATTACATCCTAAGTTGTCAATATAAACAACGGCTTTAAATTATAACAATACCATTCTGAATGGACCTGCAGAAATCCTTGGTTTTGTGGCTGAGTTGTGCATTGGCTGTGCTTTGATAGTAACTGATATCAGGGTTTGAAGTGTGAATTATGTTGAATGATTTTATAATCCAATGAAAAAAGCCCAGAGTCTGGAGTTAGAAGCTCCATGTCCAAGACCTGGAAACACCAATAATAGGATGTACGGTCCTGAACAAGCCTCTTAACAGTACTGAGTCTCAGTTTTCTTATCAATAACTGGGACTATTTAATAGGTTAATGCAAAGATCAAAAAAGAAAATATACATTAAAAGTATGTATATAGCATGAACACACTGAGAAAATAACTATTTTAATTGCTAACAATAAGTAATAACTTATTTTATTAAAGGAAAGTGGTAAAAAGAATATCTCCACCTCCTACTCCACTGCAAAAATGCTTAGTATTAATGTCAACATCTTTGTAAAGAGAAGAAAGAATCTAAGGGAAAATTTTGAGAATTTTTTGCTGACTATAAACATTTTTTTCTTTATGGAGATATTAAACTGGTTAAGATAGTAAAATACGTAAAATTTATTTTCTTTTTCCCCAAAAAAGAGAAAGTATTTTAGTAAAACATGTAAACATCTTTCCCTCAAAAGCATCCTAAGATGTGAGCGAAGTAGCATAGTCAAATACATTAGCAATTGTTTTGAAAGTAACAATGCAACTTAAGCATAGAGCTTCTCAGAGTTTGAGAGCAGCCTGGGTCACTCTGATGATTTGAGGCTTCCAGATATATTAAGAGAATATGGGTGTCATAACAGGGTTACAGAAATTGTAGTATATTTTAGCTCTTTATGTTTAGCCAAGTAATACTTTTAAGAACCACAAAAAATACAATGACTATGTGTTTACATCTCTTCAGCACCCTCGATGACCAAGAGGTACAGCATAAATGATTTTTCTGCCCTCTTTCCAACTGTCTCCCCATCCTGTAGTAACCCGGAATTAAGCACATTATTTTCAAGAGGTAGCAGCTGTTTTTGAGTATGGAGTATGTACTGGGCAGCTGCAAATCTGCTCCTTAGAATGGATAACAGTGTTGCTCCAGATAGTCTTATCCAGCAAGAACGATCTGGGTTCAGTAGAAAAATTCAGTGTATATGAGTAGCATCCTAGACGTGCCTCTATTTTTATCATCCTCTGCAAGGATGAATACATTTCTTTTATTTCAGAGAGTGTGCATTGAGTCACTTCCCTCATACATATTTTAAAGCAAAGAATAAACTAAGGCAGCCTGTACATTTGCCTTCCATATATATACAGATGAAACAACTTCCACATGGGCTTTTAATTATGTTGTCCCAAACTAATATTCTTTGAAAAAGCAATTTTCTCTCCATGGAGTTACCCCTGTAAATTGGCACATGACGGGAACAAGGACTCTTTAAACACTAATATTCACATCCATTCTAACCAACCGCAATGCCAAGAAACGCTCTGAATCTTTCAACGGACCTCCCACATTCTCAATAGGATGTTTTCTGTGCATGGTGATCCACAAATATTATCATTTCATGACAATGCAGTTTCATCAAGGTACGTCTCAATCCATGGGATACGAGTCCCACACAACAGACGGAGAATTTGGCGCGCCCGGTGCACGCTGCGTGTGTTACTTACTGGTTATATTGCAGTGGTCACACTGAGTCCCGTATGGCGCCGTATTAACGAATGGCATGCAAGCACCTTCTGTTGAAACATCTGCGACAGGGAAATTTCAGGCATTTTTCCAGATAATTTTTGTGCTCTGGACCAAATTTCCATTAGGACTATAAAACCTGGCAAGCAGTCCTGTTGTGTATGATTTTTTAATAAACTGGGACATGCCTTTGTTAAAGGAGTGAGGCTCTTCGGAGACTCCTTTCTATTATAAAAAGTTCAGAAAAACATATGACAGATCACAAAACAACATCTCTTAACTTTTTTTTTTTTTTAAGTGCAAGGTTCCAGGCTTTCATCGACATATAAATAAATTCACAGCTTTGGATGGAAAAGCAAAAATGCTGATTTTCACATCTTGGAGTAGATGATTCCAGTGGTGGTTTTCCTTAAACACATGTTTGTTAAGAATGCATACGACCAACAGAGATTTTTTTTATGTATTTAATTTTTGATGCTTGCTGCCAAAAAAATATCCATGCTAGAGTTTTTAGTTGTTTTAGAAGACCCCATGTCTCACAATTAGAAAAAAAGTGAAGAGTTCGGGCACATGCTAATTTGTACTCATAAACAATGTGAACTTAACAACTAGCATTGTTCCTTTTTTTTCACTACTTCAAATATGAGTGTTTCCATTTCTTTGCTCACTGCCAATAACCACCCTACTAGAGTAATGGAGACTAGAAAACCTCCCTTTTGTAATTCTTTAATTCCCAATGCCTTGCCACAAACACTAATGCAAAACAAACATGCTTGGCAGTAAATACGTGCATTATCATTATGTAAATAGGCATGTTATCATTATACTTCAGTGAGGCTGTTCTTTGTAAAGGCTTTTTTTCTTTCTAAATATATCATCCGGTTTAAGTTATAATGCATATTATACCACTGGGGCTATCAGGGAGAATTTGTAGAGTGTATATAATATAAAAAAATGTTTACCACCTATGCATATTGTGTGTGATACAAAGACTACTAAACAAACAGACTAATGCAGCTGCACCTCGTGCAATTCCACCCAGCAGTGCACAGAACCTTTGAGATTAATATCCATCTTGCTGTTCAAATTGAGTACCACATTATGACATTTTATACTGACAACATTATAAGCTGAGATGATATATTTTAAACTCAATGAGATGAATGATCTAGTACTAGCAGAAAATAGTCTGCATATCTGAACCTTATATGAACTAGGAACGACTCATGTCACAGTCTGTTTGAAAATGTTACAATGTTTGCATAAATCCATTGTTTATGCATAAGCACCAGGGAACTGGAATCCTGAGGCAGGCAGTAATCTGTAAAGGTCTTCTGGCGCTTGATAAGCATGCAACATGCATCTCACATTCTCCTTGGTGAATTGCAAATGTTTATGTAAGAAAGTGCATATAGCTGCATATTATATGAAAAGATCAAGGCAGATTTCTTCATTGGGGTTTGGAAAAGAGCATAGAGAGAATGGGCATAAGAAAAGGAAGGGTCTAGTACATATCTAATTTACTTAAGCCCCTAAGGACAAGCAAAACTCAGCTGAAGAAGTAGATTTTTAATCCCGTTATTTGTCTTCACATTCCATAGCTGTCAACGTTATTGGACCTATCAACCATTTATTTTATTTTACCTATGAAGATACAGCAGTGAAAATAATTAAAACAAGGATGACGGTCTTCCTTTTCTTCCATTATTTTCTCTTTTCTGGAGCAAGTAAGCTGTTAACTCTGAAACAAGAAGACAATTATAATAGTTATTCTTTGTTTAATATAATGTTGTTAAAGCTTTTTCTTTTTTTAAAGTCTCCTAAAGGAGTATGCCATTTGACACAGAGTTAAAATGATAAGAGCTCAAACAGCTTGAAGATTTGATTTCTGTAAATTTAAAACTCATTAGCATTAGAATCTGATTTACAGGGCTTCAGAATAAATAAATTAGGTGATGTTTTTCATTTGCTCACCTCACCCTGTACTAAGCACTTGTTCTGTGTAAAGTCTTTTTCCTTTTTATATGCATTACCCAATCTTAGTTATCATGCACAGTATACCACTGGGGCTGGAGACAACACAAGGATGGCTTTGAAGAGTTTCAAATATTCACCACATGCATCAGACTTTCTGCTTTGATCCAAGAAAAGACCATTTCTATTCTATCATAAGGTTAAAAGGTGGGTAGGATTTGAGAAGTTGGGCCCAGGAGCAGATATGGCATAGGCACTAACATGATGTGCCAGACAGTGTTTGCTGTCTTCATGGGAGAGAACAAGTCTCCTTCCTCACTCCAGGCCTTTGTGCTTGTTCTCTCCACTTCCTTCCCCCCTCCACCCTAAATCTTCCCTCTCCCACTTTATCTGGCTCATTTCAAGTTGTGTTAGTCCTCCAGGGCTGCCATACCAAAATACCACACACTAGGGAGCTTAAACCACAGAAATTTATTTTCTTACACTTCTGGAGGCTGGAAGTCTAAGATCAAGGTGCCATCAAGGTTAGTTTCTGTCGAGGCCTCTCTTCCTGGGTTATAGACGACCACCTCCTTGCTGGCTTTCCTCTGTGCACACAAATACAGTTACATTGAGGGTTAGGGCTTCAACACACGAATTTGGAAGGGACACAATTCAGTCCATAGCACTAGTCATCATTCAGGTCACAGCTAAGATCAGCTTTCCTCCCAGAGGTCTCCCCAACTTTAAACTCAGGGTCAAGTGGCAGTTTCAAATTAAGCGAGAGGTCCAGTACTATTTTGCGTGTCACAGTAGCAAGCCTGATGTTCTTTCTACCTTATGACAATTGGACTTAGTTAAGGAGCTATGATATGTGTCTTTGAGAGTGTCACGGTAAAGATGCTCCATGAGTCAGAATCGTGTGGATCAAGGTCCCTGACCAGGGTGTGAGGAACTGATGAGAGAACCCCTCTTTGAAAGTGGACCCACTTTTTGCATTTGTGAAAGTAAAAACTGAGGATTGGAAGACTTAAAATTAGGGAATGATAATCCACGAAAATGGGGTTTCAAATGTTGACAAAAATGTTAGCTTGGCGTCTGATGCTTATAGCCTGATTGGGTTGACGGAGAAAGACTTAGCATTCTTAAGGGTTAACTTGCCTCTGACTGGGAGCAGATTGAGGGCAGTGTCTTATCCACAGTTTATTCAAGATTCAAAAAGTCAGTCACATGTTGTTTTACCTCTTCCTTGGTTTCATAAACTTGAATGTGTAATTATGTAGCCATCACCATTAGTTTCATTTTCAGGAATCCTATCTGGCTTTTGCAAGCTTCCTGGGGAGGGTGGTAATCACTCAGGTTTATGGGCTTCTCCACAGGGCCTCTCTGAGAAGCCATTGCTGCCTCTTCCCCAGATCATGATTGAGATTGTATCAGTGTCCAACAAGCCTTGGTGACCTAATAGAGCTTTGTCTCGATCAATTAAATTACATAGATAGCTGAGAAGATCTCTGTCAGCGAAAACAGGTAGAGCAGTGGTTTTCTCCTCTAGGAGGCATTTGGCACTGTCTGGAGAATTTTTTAGTTGATACTCGTTTTGGGAAGGGGACAGGGAGAGTGACACTGATATCTAATAGGGAGAGGTCAGGGATGCTGCTAAACATTCTACAGTGCACAGGACAGGTGCCACAACAAAGGATTATCTGGCCCCAGATGTCAATAGTTCCAAGTTTAGAAACCCTGATGTAGAGGTTAATAAAAAGGGGCTCTGTATTAAAATAGTTACATGAATAGTTTTCCTAACCAAAGTTAAGTTCACTCACCTGTAAAATAAAGATAAAAATATGCATTTCTTAGCTCTGTTATAAGGATTAACTGAGATAATATATTCAAATATTTATTTTTAGTTTAGCATAAACCAGGTGGTGGACAAACTCTAAAGTGCTTGGTGCAATGACATACACTCAGAAAGCAACAAGGAAATGTCAGAACTATTGTGATACATTTCTAAATAAGTAAACAAGCGTTGCAAATAGATAGCATTGACTAGATTATGGGGGGTATGTGTTGGGGTTGGTGGATGGGTAGGTGTGTTAGACTGGGAAATTATCTGTGATTGCCCCGTTGCTCTGAAAATGAAACTATCGGATGATAAGTGAAAAAAGGGAACTCGATTCACCAGCCAAATCTCAGTCACATCCATCTCTTGAGAGATCAGTGAGCCCTGGGGACAAGGAAGCAGCACTGTGAAAGCAGTAGAAGGCTCAGGGGACACAAAAAGACAGGGACAGGGATTGAGGAATCTGAGTGAAAGTGAGAGTCCCAGAAAGTACTGGGAAAAATTACACATGTGGGAGGATGGGAGGAGGCTGGGTTGGAATTCTCAAACCAGTTTTGTCTATGGCTACAACCTTGACCTTGATGTCAGAAGGATCTGATCTTTCCAATTGAAAAAGAACTCATTTTCCTTCTATGAAAACACTTGGGACACAGTAGGTCTTCAATCAAGGCTCTACTATAGTTACACCAATCTCTCCAGGAGTTTTTCTTCACATCAGGAAACTGTCCCGCACCCCTTCCACATTTTGGATTACCTCTGTGACGTAGCATCCCTCCTCCTGGGGCTGTGTGAAAGAGAAAATGATGGTTGCATTTCTCGAGGGATATTAGCTTGGTGTGGGACATTGGTCTATTGGTGTCTGGAGTTATATCCAACATGAATTGAAAGTTAGAGGAAATTTAATTGTTTTTAAAATAGCAAATATAAAAACATTTGAAATTCCTAAAAAAACCACTGGCTAATTGAGCATAGTAATGAGATTAATGAAAAGCTGGAAAGTTCTTGCTGTTAATTTCCTAATCAGTATAATCATAAAATGACTAGCTTTTTAGGAGACATATCCATTTACAAAAATTCTACGTTAAGAAAGAAATTTTCTTCTCAGAGGGTTGTTTTCTTTTTTTATGAACTGAAATGTATTTCTGACCCCCTTTTAACTGACGAGCTCTCCCAGAAGTGGGGGCCCTGAAGGCAAGCAGAACTCAATTCCAAATCCACAATGGTCACCCGGCGCCTGCATTTCCCCTAACTCCTTTCAAGTTGAACACACTTTTCAAGAAAGGGGAAAAAAATACAAATGCTGGAGAAGCCTTTTATAAACAAGCCATTTAAACTTCAGAGACAATTAGCCCCCTGCCCATTTTTAACCTCTGGGTTTCATAGCCTCAGCTTTCCTGATAATTTACTTTTGAAATTCTCAGGCCTGTTCTGCTGGCCCGGCCGAGCCCTGCCTTCACATGTGTCGGCTGCATGGAGATGTCGAGCTGCCATGGTCAGTCTGACGAAGTATACATAAGCTTTTGGCACCATGTCTCTGCAATATCAGGGACGGTCAAGGAGGCGCCTGTTATAAAAATACACAGTGAAACACAAGTGAAGGACTGCTCTTTCTCAAAGACAAGCGTAATGCATTCCTTCTGTTTAGGCTCATTTTCCAGCCTTTCACATTCTTTGTGAACAAGAGTTATAAAACAACCCTGATGCAGGCCAATTATTTTTACTTTGAAGACCATTAATCAAGATTGACTAAGAAAATGAAGACAGCTAAGCAAAATTTCATATGTGACTAGAGTGAGATTAAAATAAAACCAGATGGGATGGACAGAGACGCTAAGCATGTTTTTTTCTAATTTTTGGACTCATGTAATAAATGTCTTTTACAAATTACAGCACTCATTTTCTTACAGTAAATCAAATCAGGCCATAATGTACAAGTGGTCTCATTGCTGAAATGTCAAAAATAGAACCTGCCTTGTTCTTGCAGAGTAATTCCTCAAATGTAAACCAGCAGTGCGGGCTAACAGTCTATCAGCCATCTACCTGTGTGCAATCAGACGGTACCTGATGGATGTGATTCTCATGGCCTCAGAGCAAACCACACAGTGAATTCACAGGAACCTCACCGTGAAATGATGAGAGTTTTAAATCAGAGTCATCAAGTAGTCCAGGGCCGTATTTGTTCAGAAAAGGCAGGTTCAAGATCTTTTAAATATCCAGACTCTCTGTCATGAAAATGACTAGGAAGGCCACAAACTACCTATTCAGAGACTTTAAAGTGATTTTCTCTCGATCTTCAGGATCTGCCACTGCTAGTAGATTGATTATTTTAGTCACATGAACACACGTTTTGAAATACACATTTTATGAACAGAATAGTAAAATGTGTGTGTTTAAAAATAAAATGGAATCCTTCTCCTGAAATTTTCGGTGCCTTTTTCCCCCTAATTTTGCAGGGATAACAAGGTTCTATTTCCCTTACTTCATACAGCAGCAGTATCTTCCCCCAGTGAGGAAATGACTGAAAATAACCAGCTGTTTCAGGATCTTTATCAAAACACACATAATCCTAAAGAATTCTTCGCCATTTAGCATTGTCAGGTTAAAAAGTCTGCCTAGAAAATAAGACTAAACTTTCTTTTCTCAGCACTCAGTGCACCATTTCCACAATATATTTAGAGAGGACACATGCATTTCTTAAAGCAGATTCAAAATAATCTGTTAAAAAAATGAAGTAAATTTCAACTATGGTAAATTTTCTCAACTCCTCAATGCTTCCTTTCTGAAATGAAGAAAGCGATTTTGAATTCTAAAAAGGACTTTTAAAAAAAAAATTATTTTCCTGACAAAAACAAAATAGAAAATACACAAAATACAAGAACCAAAATACAAAAAATATCTACCCATGAGAATGCAGAGGGTGACCTACCATTCCCCCTTTACAAATTTCTAAACAAATCTGGAAACATTCGTCCAAAATTCCTCAGAAAACAATACAATTCCCTAGATATTTATGATGATGGGATCCTCAAAAGTCACATTAACACTGTGTTTTTCTAAGTGGGCTCACCATTTAATTGCTTCCTATTTAAAGCCTGCTGGTGAATACTTTTGTAAACAAAGTTTCTTATTGATAAATGGAGCTAACATCAAGGAATTAAATTGGCACAAATAAACTTCTAAAAATTATTTATTTTTAAAGTTCAAATTCTTGTGTGGATTTCTTTATCAGTGACTCTAGCAACCAGATTAACTCTCCATAATATGCTTATTTGTAAATCTAGGAATAAAGGACTCCACACATTGATATGTCCCTAACTCATGCAGAGTATTATTATGAAAATTTTCTGCCTTGATTTTTTTCTTTTTTTGTCAAAAAGAGCTACTTTTCTCAATGTCTAAATGTCTGTCAATTACAACTTCATTCTCCAAACCTAAACCTTAAAATCCCCCAATTTTAACATCTTGGAGTTCTTTTAATATCACTAACCCCCATGCTGACTTGCCTCACTAGTCCCCTCCAGTCACCAAGCGCTGTCTCCAAAGTCAGCCCACACAGGCAAGGCTTCCCAAAGTCTAATAAAGAGCAGCTGGCCATCTGGGGGAAATATGTCAAAGGGGTGGCGGTGTTATTAAGTCATCAGCTTTCTATGCAAAGAGGAGCAAGTGTGCCTAAAACCTAAGAAATGGAGCAGAATAGATGAACTTACCACACCAAGAGGATCCTTTCATTCTCCCCCACTTTACTCTAAGTATTTTAGCTATTCCTAGTTCCATCATTCATCCTGAAGTCAAAAATCTAGACATTATTCTAGATTCTGCTCTTTCCTTATCCACATCCAATCCATCATTAAATGCTACCAACTTTGCCTTCAAAACACATCCCAATTCTCAACATTTCTTACTACTCACTGTTGAACTCCTAGCCAAGTCCCCCCATCATAATCTCTTACCTGGAGTATAGCAATAAACTCCTCCATGATCTTCCTGCCTCTCCTCTTGCCCTTGTGATTAATTGTCAAGAGAGTAGGCAGAGTGATCTTTTCAAAGTAGAAATTAGGTCTCATCTCACATTCATCTTAAAAACTTTCCAATTGTTTCCTTTCCCAAATATGCACCCTAATTCATAGCAATGGCGACACCCTAACTTATTACAGTGACCTAAACAACCTTATCTTGTCGGTCTCTACCTACCTTTCTTCCACTTCCACTGTGGCTTACCACATTCAAGCCTAACTGGATCTTTCTGGTTCCTGGAACAAGCCAAGTTCATTTCTATCCTGGGGCCATTGCACTAGTTATGTCCTATATGCAGAACACTAAAGAAAATATATTTTGCCAATATTTTGTATGGCTGTCTGCTTCCTGTCATTTAAATCTCTGTTTAAATGTCACTTCCTCAGAAGGGCCACTTTAATAACACTCTGCCTAAATTTCCCCCAGTCATTATCTGTCACATCACCTTATTGTGATTATCTGCCCTTTTTCTTGTGGATGTGTTCATTTATTTGGTCACTGTCTATCAACACAAGGATATGAGCCCCATTATGGCTGAGGCCTTGTCTCTCTCATTTACTGCTGTATTTCAAACAGCATTAGATCTGTGACTGGTCTTTAACAGGAATAAGTTTGTTGAATAAATGAAGGAATGAAAAATGGAAAGGAAAAAGAGATATTAAGTCAGAGCACACACACAAAAAATAGAAGTGAACAGGTTGAAAATGAGGTATACACAGCTGAAGTTTCCTTCCGAGTTGAAACCCACAAATGTAGGGCCTCCTCAGCAGCCTCTCCTTTACATGGAGAGTTTGTTTTTAAAGAGGCAAAGTTACACTAAACATAGTAACTCCATGGGAATGACTTTTTAAATCCTCCCCTTCTTGACGGAAAATTTCTAGCTCTATCCGCATCACCTTTTCCCTCAGTTCTCTATGCTTTCCTGGCTTCACCACCTTGTTCTGATCTTCCCTATTTGCAGTCCTTTCAGTGCACTGGTGCCAAATCAATCTAACTAAAAACAGTTTGCATGACGTCACCTCTCAGTGCAAAACACTCTTCAAGTGGTTCTCATTATCTAAGGGTAAAGGTCAAACATTTTAGTTTAGCACATAAGACCATCGAACTCTACCCAGACATCCTTCCCAATCGAATATATCCCCTAGTCCAGCCATAGTCCTCAGCCCCTTGAACTCACCTTGATCCTGATATTGGTCACATAATTCCTGCTGATTAAAATTTTTTCTTTCTCTTCGACTCAACTTTTAACAAGTGATCATGATCCAAACAGAATCCCAAAGGATCTTTTTTACATCCTAATATGCTTATTATTATTTACTATATATTTACTATATCTTTGGCCATTATCATACATTACTTTCAAATGATCGTTATTTTCTCATTTACACAAGTCTTGGTTTTCTTGAAGGTTGAACATATGTTTTTCTTTACTTTCTCCCTGCACCTGAATTCAGCTTTGACAGTGAATATGTTATTGGAAATCTTAGAGACGAAGTTTCCTCATCTGGAAAAGGGGAATAATAATAATAGCCTTGTAGATTTTCTAGAAAAAATAAATGAGATAGTGCATTTAATAAGTTTAGCACAGTGTCTGGCATATATAAAGTGTTACTCTTTTAGCCCATCACAAAGAGGCAGGTTAACAAACATTAATTAGCCAAATGATTTTTAGAAACCACATAAAACACAGCTGATCATGACATAGATTTATTTATACTGCAAATGTACCTCTCCAAAACATACATCTAGTAAACACCAATAAGTTAATCTTTTTTAAGAGGATATGACATCTGATTTCTAATACCACCACTGTATTTAGTAACCCAATGCTTCTTAACCTACTTTAGAACTGAAACCCTACTGAAAATCTGATTAAAGCTCTTGATTCCCTCTCAAGAAAAATACATGTACGTACAAAATTTGGTATAAAATTTCAGAGAAATTCATGTCCCCTTACAGACCATGAATGAACTTCTGGGAATCTATTGGACCCTAAGCAAGTTGTGAAATCCAGTGTCAAGACTGATCACTCTTCCCATTCCTTGCTGTTGAAAATGCTGTGTTGAAAACCAAACACCAATCTATAACAGAATCATAAACTCAACTTTAAAAAAAAAAAAAAGACAAAATTAAATGAGCTAAAAGAAAACCAAAATAAGGACTTCCCTGGTGGCACAGTGGTTAAGAATCCACCTGATAATGCAGGGGACACACTTTCGAGTCCTGGTCTGGGAAGATCCCACATGCCATGGAGCAACTAAGCCTGTGCACCACAACTACTGAGCTTGAGCTCTAGAGCCCTTGAGCCACAGCTACTGAAGTCCGAGTGCCTAGAGCCGGGCACCGCAACGAAGAACAGCCCCCGCTCACCGCAACTAGAGAAAGCCTGAGCGCAGCAACAAAGACCCAACATAGCCAAAACTAAATAAATAAATTTATATATTAAAAAAAGAAAACCAAAATAATGAAGAAATAATAAATATGTTTTTAGTAGGTGTTGGGACTAGGCGAAATGAGTGAAGGGAATAAAGAGGTATGAATGTCCAGATATATAATAAATAAGTCACGAAGATGTAATTAATGTACAGCATGGTGGCTATAGTCAATAATACTGTACTGCATATTTGAAAGCTGTTAAGAGGGTAAACCTTAAAAGTTCTCATCACATACACAAAAAAATTATAACTGTGTGGTGACAGATGGTAACTAGACTTATTGTGCTGATCATTTTGGCAATGTATACGAATGTCAAACCATTATGTTTTACACCTGAAACTAATATAATTTTGTATGTCAATTATACTGCAATACAAAAATCAGGTTGAACTTTAAAAATAAATAAATAAATATGTTTCTCTCAAGACTTTTTGCAACAAGTGCAGTATGATGTCTTTATATTGCGTTTCAAAAAACATGGACCACTCACTTTAGGTTGCTTCCTTTTTACATATGAAATAGAAAGCTATGAAATCAAAGGAGAGTCCAAGTTTAACTTGAAATTTGAGATTCAGTTCTCATCAGCTTCCTTCCTTCCTTTCTTCCTTCCTTCCTTCCTTCCTTCCTTCCTTCCTTCTTTGAAGTAATTTAATGCTTTCTACTCTAACAGATCTTATAGTCTTGTGAAAAAGGTAACATTATTAAATGCTCATATGAATATATATATGCAGTCACAATATAATATGTGCCAAGAAAGACAATCACTGGAAGCTATAAGAGTATATAACTAGAGGAGATGACCTAATTTAGGGATCAGAGAAACTATCTTGGAGAAAGACATATTTTAATTGAGATTTGAAGGCTGAGTAGGATTTAATTAGGTGAAATGTGCAGGGTGGGCAACTGCATTATGTAATAGGAAAATCATCAAGTCAGGGAGGAACATTTTAGGAACTCAGAGAATACCAGTGTCTCTGGAAGGTGGGAGAATTATGGAAAACATTGTAAGCCATGTATTTCTATTAGGGATACTCAATTTCAAGTAACAGAAGATCCTACTAACAGGGGTTTAAAAAATGTGGGTTCAATAACAAAAATTTTAAAGGTAGGCAATTACCAGCATTGGTTTAGCCTTCCACTGATGTCACTGAAGACCCAGAGTTATTGTTTTTCCTCCATCCACAATTAGTGTGTTGTCTTTCATCCTCACACTTGCCATCTCATGGTCATAAGACAGCTGCTGAAGCCCCAGGTATCACAACCATATTCAAGGCAGGAGGAAGTGAAGAAAAGGTGGCAGCACCAGCTACATCTTTCTGAAAAAGCAAAAGCAAGTCTTCTCAGTCCCCAGCAGATTTCCAGTTATACCTCACTGGTTAGAAATCTGTCACATGCCTGCCTCTAACTGTAAGTGCAAGGAAGTCTGGAGAAGTGAGTATTTAGCTTTTCCAGCTTTCTGGAGGAGATGGGTCAGGGAGAACTGAAATGGGGACTGATGTAGGGGTGCAGACAATTATGCCTGCCACTCATGTAAAGGGTTTTATTCTTTATCTTAAAAAACAAAATGAGGGAAGCCAGTAAATGTTCTAATTTAAAAATGCATCATCATTTTAAAACATGTCTCTCAGCTGTCAGGGGGAAAATTGATTGGAGGGGACAAGAGATGATCTGAAGTGATGTTAGAAAGATATTGATTAAGGTGAGAGAGGGCTGAGCTCTGAACTGAGGTGGGGGCGGCAGAGAGAAGAGGGACTCAGGATGTAGTCAGGAGGTTTAGGATGGCCTGGATTATTCATAGGAGTTTTGTGTTGCTAATGCAATCATATGTGTGAATTCACTGTGAAACTATAAAGTTTTATACCAAATTGACTCATTTTAAAGTCAGAATTTTACTAACTTGTTAAGATACATGTTGTCCTTGAACTTAAAACTCCTCTCCATTAGTGAAACTCTTGGGAGATATAAAAGCTGGTTGATTTATTTGGCATGTTAAACTTACATTCTGATCCTCTTTCCTTACAGAAGTCAAAACTGCACTTCTATTTAGTGATGTAGAAAAGACAGAAAACATCCCTAGGCCACTGTATTTGCTCCCTCCAGCTTAATAAATTAATTGTGCTTTTGTGTTCATACCAGGGAAAATCCAAATGCAGTAGATGAAGGATATCCTTAAAGGCATGAGGAAAAACTTCAGTCTCCCTTAAGTAAGGCAAATCATTCAAGAGAAAAAAAAAATGTTGGGGGCAGAGAGGCAGGGAATTAAACCCACATCCTAATATAAATCTCATGGAAAAATATTAGAATTTCTCAGCTTGTCTATAACTGCTATTAGAATTCATTCCTGGGCTGAGATTTTTTATTTCAACTTTCACATTAACAGTCCAAATAAACCCCTGATTAAAGAAAAAGGATTACATTGAAAGGGCTGAAATAAGCTTAATTGTAGAGGTGTGATTAGTGCCACAGTGACAGACTCCCAGGTAATGATTTTTAAAATTTTATAGGAAATCTTTAACAAGATGATTGCCTGACTATAAAATGTCTCTGTATAAGAAAATAGTCTTTGAAAGCAGCATTGGGCCCTGTTGCACTAATATATCCATGAATGGCAACATTTCTTTTACAGTTTTGATGAATGCTAAAGTAAAAACTTTATTATAATGATTTTGGACCCAGAACTGTGAAAATAGTGGGCAGAATATGAACACTTTACCAGATCAATCAATTTTCATTTAAAATTCTACTTATTGTGTATGGTATCAAACTATGAAAATGTAACATTTCAAACCAGTGATTTCTGTCTTACCAAAATTGCAGTACTTTTTTGGGTTTTGAAGTAGCTAGAATCAGTGTTAGAAAAGGCATGGTATAACCAAAAAAAAAAAAAAAGAAGAAGGAAAAGTTTTAAACCTGTGTTCCAGTATCTTCTATCTATTCATTCGAACTGCAAAACATTTACACATGGACAAAAGAGTGCAAAGACACTGAAATAGAAAGACCCCAGATATTTCCAGGTATTCTCCTTAAGAAATGCTCAGGCTCAACACGACCCTGTGCCCATTTGTAATGAAAAGCATATAAGTTTGTGGGAACAGAGGAGAATTCATCTTATGTGGATGTGGATACAGGAAGGGGCTTCGGGAAAAGGTGACATATTAACTAGGCCTTAGAATCTTCTTACAGTGGGATTGAGGCAGTTCAAGGGGAAAAAGAACATTAGGAAACAGGGCTCCTTTAAGGGCTCAAGCTATGTGATGTTGCCAAAGTACAAAATGTGATAAGCGATGAGACAAAACAACACTGATCAACTTTGACTCCGGCTAACTTGAGTAGAGAAACAAAATGCTGGAAGGGTAAAGGATGGCTCATAGAGAGTCTATATCACTCATTAAGGAACCTGGACTTAATTCTGGAGACAATGGAGAACTTTGTGGAAGGTGCTATGGTCATATTTAGGTTTGAAATAATTCACTTGGATGACTCTGTGAAGGGTAGATTTAAAGGAGACTATTAGAAGTCTCTTGCTGGTGAGCTGGGAGAAAGGTTTGAGAACAGCCAAGAAATACTTGGGAAGTAAAATCTGCAAAAATAGAGACGAGCCAAGGATACAAGGTCGAGGACTCACTGAATCTGACCCAAGAATGGTGGAAGCAAAGCTGGTGTGATGGGAAAGGTGACAAGTGTTCAGGTGTGTTGAGTTTTAGGTTCCTATGGGATATCCAGGTAGAGACGCCAGCAGAAAACCAGATGCTTGAGTCAGAAACTCAGGGGAGGTTTCTGGGCTGAAGAGAGTGATTAAGGAATCATCAGCAAGCAGCATACAAGAGGAGGGCATTAGGCTGTTGGAATTTTGATTGTTAATAATAGCACTCGGGGAGAGCTTGTGGCATGAAAGGAGCAGCAGTTCCTGTCTATATTGTGGGATTCCTGATTCCTTGAAGATCAAATGAAAGAGTATATAGAAAAAGAGTATAGAAGAGAAGTACGTTATGATTATTCTTGAATTTGGACTCAAATCCTTAAATTATATACATTAAAAATACTACAAAGTTGTAACCATATTAACATAAACACTCACCAAAATACTTTTGTGCTTGTGAGATAGATAGATATTAGGAAGAACAAAAAAATATTGCTAAGAAAATTATATAATTCCATTGAAAATCTATCCTGATGAAATTATTGGGAAAAAAGTTGATGATGAAAATAATACCTTATATTTGAATAATGATTTCAATTTTTCAAAGGCGTCAGGTTTCACTTCTTCCTTGTGTTTTTGTATATGTGCCCTCAAGAACAAATCAAAATAATTAGAGAAACACTCTTTAAGGTTAAAATTTCCAGGGCATTCCTCAGGTGGAATTGGTCCTTAATAATTTTAGAACACTATTGGATTTAAAGAACTGGAGAGGGGAAAAAAAGCTCACAATATTTTGGAAACTAAGCCCAGTGATTTTTGAAACTAATTACTGGCCTTTAGGTTATATCAAAGGAGAAGGTAGAGGTTTAAGATCATTTTCTTTGCTTATGCACCTCAGTATTCAGTTTTAACTCCATCTTCTCTTTTCTACAGTAAGTGACCCAAATGTCATCTTTTCCACTTTCCCCAGAAATAATTTTAAAGTTGGTGTTCAGTACTGAAATCAGGATTTCAGTAAGATTGTGCATCATGTAAAGGGGAAAAATGAACCAGTTGAACTGCACTCATTTAGTGTGTAAAGGCTTCTTGTCCATTTTTATAACAGAACAGAGGAAGGTGCAGCACTCCCTTGGGCTTTGTTGAAGCCCATCAAAAGGATTTTATTAGTTTAGTATTTTTAAAAAGAGACATCTTGTTGGTTTTAGTGTAGTTAGGGTTAGAGTTAGAGACTAGCAGAGGGGCATGTTGTTTGGAATCAACTGTAAGAGCCTATGGCAAGCTAGTTACCCATTTCTTTGAAACTCAACTGTGAAGTTCACATAATGACACCTATATCCTTGTACTTTAAAGAGATAAATTAAATGATGTATATAATGGGCTTAAAAAAGCAGCTGGTCATTTTTTCTCAATAAATTAATAGACATTCCTATAGCTAATAATAATAAATAACTTTCACTATAAGACCTCCTTCATAATTCAGTGACATTTACTTTGACTGCCCAGCATGTAAATACCTTTATAACTTGCGAAGAGTCGTAAAATAGGTGAGAGATTGGGCCATACTTCCCACTATGGAAACTTATGTTAATACATTGTCTCCCTCTGACCAGCTAGATGTTCCCACTCAGGACTTAGAGAAAATTGGAAATCACAATGTATAGCCATGTACGGCCAAACAGGATTTTTAAAAATCTCTGGGTAGCTAGATACTGATTCAGATTGGCATTCTCTTTTAGTACTTTTAAAGTATTGTTTTACTGAGAATCTGAACATTGAGGTAAATATTTACTCAAAGCTATTTTTAATATTTTCTTACAAATTTGTTCATTTACTGATTAATTCCTTTTAATTTATTTTCGTATATTATATGTAGTAGGTTAATATTCATAATTTATAAATACATTTAATTTTTATTTATTATTTATTCTTCCTGTAAAGAAAGAATCAGTGACCTATGAGCTGGTGCTCATTTTGCTAAGCACTTCATAATATAGAGAAACAATACAGAAGGTGAGACGATAGAAAGAATATTAGATGATATTAATACATATGAGAAAGTCAAATGTACACTTGATGTGCCTAATGTCTGAAAATGTATTGAAAATTGTATCATTCCAGTTGTATTGAATATAGTGGGAAAATTCTGCCATATTTCATTTTTTTAGTACTATTTGTGCCTTTAAAAACTCATTGAATATTTTGTTTTCCTTCCTAACTTTATATTTCTGAATTCAGGAGATTAGGATTTACTACAATGCTTAGTTTTTATAACATTCACATAAAGGCCAATACTTTTCCCATTCTTATTTAAAAGTTTATTTTCTACTGTATTTCTTTATTCTCATTGCCAAAACGTTTTAAACTTATGTTCAGGAAACACTGGGAACCACTAAGAGATAACGTCTCCAACTCAGTTATAATGTAGATCCACTTTTGTCTGTTTTAGGGTCTTGGTTTCCAAATATCCCAAACATTGTACAAATGTTAGTCAGGAGTCCACTTCTAAGCACACATTAGTCACTCAGTAATTTAAGATTTATTGGTTCTTTTAGTTCATGTATTGGCCTGACCATAATAAATCAATGTTTGGACTCTAAGCAGAAGATAAGACACATTTCTATTTTGGAAATCACTGGGCAAAATTACTAAAGGTGGCAGATTTTTATTATATCATTCCACTCCCATAGAACCATGGAGAAAAAAAGTTTGCCATAAAAGCAGTAGTCCAATCCCTCTCTCCCATAGAACTTCCATCTAGAAATGAGATTGTAATGTGTAGTAGGCAAAATAATGCCCATGCTCCATCCCCCAAGACGTCTATGCCCTAATCCCTGGAAACTGTGAATATGTTATGTTACATGGCAAAGGGAGATTAAGATTACAGATGGAATTCAAGTTGCTAATAAGATAACCTTATAATAGAGAGATTATCTTGGATTACCTGGGTGGGCCCAATTAATCACAAGAATCCTTATAAACAAAAGAGGGAGGGGGAAGAAACAAAGAGATATAAGGTCAAAGAGATGCAGCATTGCTGGCTTTGAAGATGGAGGAATAAGGCCATGAACCCAAGAATGTGAGCAGCCTTTAGAAACTAGAAAAAGCATGCAAATGGCTTGTCCCCTGGAGCCTCCAAAGGGAATGGAGACATGCTGACACCTTGATTTTAGCACATCGAGACCCATGTTTAACTTCTTACCTGCCTAACTGTAAAATAATAAATATGTATTGTTTTAAGCCACTAGGTTTGTGGTAATTTGGTATGGCAGTAATAGAAAATTAATAAACTGCACTTATTATCATATAATTTTCTAAACTAAAGCTATTGAGTGAAATACCTGCAAGTTGAAAAATGAGGAATCTGCTCTAGCCTAGAAATTCAAGTTTCTTCCCATTAAAATGTGTGCTGTTACAACTAAAGTGGCCCCAAATCATAAGGTGTTTGATTTGACAGAGGGTGGTCAAGGATCCCCTCTTTCTTTCATTTCCCTCTCCAACAATTTCTCTTTTTCATTCTCCTTATCCATTTGACTTTATCAGACTTCTATACCTAGAAAATGTATTTATTTGGGGAAAAGTATATCATTTATGTCAATTATTTATTATCAACTTTAAATTTTCAGTAAACACACTTATTTATTGGTTACCTAGTCTTGGACCTATCTGTTAGGATAGGATGAATCTCTCATTAAGATTGAGGAGACCAGTACTTACAAGGCCAGGTGATGAAGTAACTAAATAGAAATCCTTATTATCACTAAAGGCCAAAGTTATCTCAGGAAGGGATTTTTCTTTCAGTAACACGTTCTTGACACAGCTATTCCCATCATCCCACAGTATTTGTTGGCCATATTACCAAAGAAAATACCTAAACTGAAATCATCAGAAGATACAGGAGATAGATAGTAGGCTTTATGAATAGTCTATCAAAATATAGTTTGGGGTGTGACTTGGGTGGCCTGGAAAGGCTGTAATGGAGTCATCGCATCTTCCTAGAAAGTCTTTAGCAAAAGTAATTTGTTTTCAGTTTGAATGATTATATACTAAAAATTATAAGTCTTAAATGGTCTCACCAAAAAAAAAGAAATGGCAATTTTGTGACAGGATACAGTGTTAGCTAATGCTATGGTGATAATCAGTTTGTAATACATAAGTGTATGAAATCAACATTGTACAGCTTAAATTTACACAATATTATAGGTCAATTATACCTCAATAAAGCTGGACAAATTTTAAATTAAAAAATTTATAATAAGAAGTTTCTTCTATATTGTTATTGTTTTGTTTTGTTTTGTTTTCTTACCAAGTCTACTAAGTAGAGCATTCAGCTGGTAAGAATTAATTTTGCCTAAATTAAATATGGAGGGGTAACTAGAGCCCATTCAACGAACATCTTGAACTATTTTTCAAGCATTTGGGATCTGGCAAAAAAATACTTCACTCAGTAATTTTCTGCTTAATTTTTAAACCCTTGTGTTTTTAAGGGGAATTTAATCCGCATGTTTCTGATCCATTTACCATTAACTGATCAGGCTGTTTTTTTGTTGTCATTTTGTGGTGGGGGGAGGTGTTTAGGGACACTTTCAGAGACTGACAAATTTCTTGAAAAAAGTAGGAAAGCTCTATTCTGCCAGAGAGGCAAGCAAGTGTCAAATCAAAAGAACTGAAAGAGGTTCTGGATTCATGTAAGCAATGCAGCCTGACTCAAAAAGAGAGAAACTATTTTCTCACAGTTTTACTGCTAAGGATTAAAGACGTTATGAATTCAGAATCACAGACATGAGTAGGTGCTTGCAGAACTTGGATTTACTCACCAGTCTGTGCCCTGGTCTCTGGTTCTGAGAAAAAAGGCAGCTCCTTACATCAGGGGCAGAAAGAAGAGCTAAAAAGAGATGTTTCTAGCAGCCAAGAAAACGATTATTTATGATTAGGTACACAGTGAAGAGAGAAAAAAAAAAATGAGTGGGTGAAAGAGAAAAACAGGGAGGAGAAAAATAGAGGGATATTTCTGAAAATGTTAAATTGTGTATGATTTCCTTTTTGCTCCTAGATCAGGGGTCCCCAACCCCCGGACTGTGGACCGGTACTGGTTCGTGGCCTGTTAGGAACCGAGACGCACAGCAGAAGGTGAGTGGCGGGCGAGCAAGGGATGCTTCATGTGCCGTTCCCCATGGCTCCCCATGGCTCCCCATGGCTGGCGTTACCGCCTGAACCATTCCCCCCGACCGCTTGCATGGAAAAATTGTCTTCCATGAAACCATGTCCCTGGTGGGGACAGCTGTCCTAGAGGACTGTTGGCTTTAGACCTCATGGCTGCACAGACCCCCAAATACCTAATCACTCACTGAGAGTGCCCTCTGACCCTTGATAAATTTGGAATAGAGAAACTTAACCTATACTGTAACCACTTGTAATAAACTGATTTTTTAATGAAACAATCAACATTACTTGTTCTATTTTCATCCTTTCCTCAAAATACTGATTTACAGAAACTTTTAAAACACACCTTTTGTCATCCTTTTTAATTTGACTTTGATTCTTTCTAAACTTTTTGCATTACTTAGCCTATTTTGGAAGCAAGAAGTGCTAGTTTAAAAGAAAAGGTATTGCATTATTTTATATAAGTTTTGTTTTATGTACAAAGCTTTATACAGGTGTGGTGTGTGTGTGTGTGTGCGTGTGGCCACACACACATCAGATTTTTAGCATCAAAATCATTTACCTATTTTCAGAACTTTGTTCTTTCTATCATTCATTAGTATTGCAGCTGTACTGAGTTGAGTAGAAAAATACCATGCCTGAGTCATAACAAGTTGTATAACGAAATTCTATTATCCGTTCAACAAATATTTATTGAACACTTTCTATGTACACAATATTGTGATAAAGAATTAACACACTGGAGCACAAAGTAGGTTCCTGAACTGAGGTGTTTAACAGTTAGAATATAATTTTAGAAAATGGGGACTAAGATGATAGTAAGCTTCCAGTTCACAATATTTAACTGCAATAAAATACATATTTTGTGTGCGTGTGTGTGTGTGCATGTGTGTGTGTAAGGAAACCGCCTTGGAAGCAGCACTGAATTGTATATATAGAAATTAAGATTTTTTAAAATTCTCAACCTCTACAGCTCTAGATCCCAGTATCTTAGTAAACATCTCTTAGTTTATATCAAACTATTTTAAATCATACCTTCCAGTGAGATGCCAACCATGGCAGTCAATCTATGAGCAGTCCTGCCATTTCATGAGAATGACAAGTCAACCGTGAAAATGACAGAGGGGAAAATCATGAAGAACTGTTTTACTGCCTAAAAGCGGTCTATCATTTTCAATGTTTTTAGGTTTTTGTCCCAATTAAAATTTTTGAAATGAAATACTTGATACACAGAAAAGATTCAGATTTCACAAATCATTAATGCGTAGAAGAATGACCTTATTTTTCTACATGTCAGAGTAGCACGCTTGAATTTAACACATGTCCAGTGGCCAGCAGATAAGACCATTCCTATAAAAGATCTGTGTTCACTCCCCCTTAAAAATGGGATGGCAGCTCCTTCTAGAAAAAAAAACGTTTGATTTAAAAGTTAACAAGGGACAGTGGTCAGAAGGGAAGTAAGTAGGCATGCTACTTCTTTATTTAAAGTTTGTGTGGATCTTCAAAATGGATCAACACTGCTAAGGTCTCCTAATGTGGTAAGAGAGACAGAGTAGTAGAACAAATATCTTTGTAAATAGAACAAAATTACATGTCCTATTTCCAAGAGTTCGAAGAGGTTAAATGAGTTTACAACTATTTCCTGCCACAAAGTCATATATTTTATTTACTCTTAAGCTTTCTCATATAATCCATTGGGATGTCGAAATTCTGGATGAGCTGAGGTATTTTGAAATTTTTAGGTGTTTTAATTTAAAAATTACAAATGTAATGCAAGTTTAAAAACATCAACAATACAGATGTGTTAACCTCCTAATCTCTTACATGACATAATCAATGTGAACAATTTGGTATCTGTTCTTCTATACTTTATCCAATGCATGAAAAATCATAGACACACCAATAGAAATACAGACAAAGGTCACACTTTTTTAAGGAAAAATAGGATTAAATTATAGCTGGTACTATTCAACTCCTTTTAAAAAAATTAACATCATATCTTGAATAGCTTTCTAGACCTTACGAATATCTATGTAATATTCCATGGTGTGGATATGTATTTCATTCAACCATTTTCCACTGATGGGTACAAAGGTCATTTCCAGTGGTTTGCTGTGACAAATTCTGCTTTGATAAATATCCTTATATTGTTATGTTTTTATTCCAGTAGACAATTTGTAGAAGTGGAAGTTCCTAAAATTGTAAAATATTTCCTTTTGAGTTTTTCTGATGAGGACCACTGTGATGCAGTGCTTCACCATCTTATATTTTTTCCCTTGACCGCTTTCTTCACACACTAATCAAACTAATTCTGTTATATATGCAAAGGGAGAACTGTTCTTTTATAAACAGAATTTCTGTTACTTTTCTACCTTCAGAAAATTTCTTAAAATTTTAGCAGGTGCTAAATAATTGTTAGTTAAATAAATTTGCAAGCATTCCTTCTTCCTCAGATGAAGGTGTCTAAGTGGATATGTCTTCAACATTCCAGTCCTTTCCCCTAAAACAGGGTTTGAAAAAGTTCTGGCAGGGGTGGAACTGTGGAGAGGAGGGGTTGGGAAGGACCAAGGAAGCTGATAGTGAGTCACTCATCAGAACACAAAGAACAAGAACAGCCCAGAGGAGAAATAGAGAGCGAATCAGACATCTGGACAAAAGCCATGCCCGTGGATTTGGCAACTACAGAAAAGGACTTAACCAGGAAAACCACCGTAGTTTGACGGACTGAGAGGTGTCTGAAACTCTTAGAACTGACTTCATGTAACTGCACTGCTAGCAAATCTTTTTTTTGCTTGTTTGTTTATTTTATTGAGATATAATTGACATGTAACATTATGTAAGTTTAAGGTGTACAATGTGTTGACTTGATACAGTTTGGAACACAATGTGATCACCATCATAGTGTCAGCTAACATCTCTATCATGTCACATAATTATTTCTTTTTCTGTGGTGAGAATATTTAAGATCTGGTCTCTTAGCAACTTTGAACTATATGATACAGAATTGTACCTTATTGCAGCTTTAGTGAGCAGGACTGAATCAGGAACAGGATCTTTGCCTGAGCTTGTAAGTTAATATTTGTCAGTCCCTTAAACAGGATGGCGAAGGAAAGGGAGGAGAAAGCAAAGACTGCTCTGGCCAAACTGCACATTCTCAGCCAGGCTCCAGGCAGATCCCTGAAGAGGAGGAATGGAGCTTTTAGGGGAAACTTTTGTTTTGTTGCAAAGGGATCACTATATTTGCTCCCACCATCGGGGTGAAACCAGGACAAATGGCAATCCTGTTTTCCTGTTTACAAAATATCTCGCTTCCTTAGATTGTATTTGAGTTTTATGGCTATCTATAGAAGTGGAAATTGAACCAAAGCCAAACAGGACTGGCTGTATTTCCCATGGGCCCCTGCACAGTTGAGCAGGCTCTGAGAGCAGGCAGAGGCCCATCATCCACAGCAAAGCACATGGTGACACAATTATAAAGCCTGTCAAAACACCTAGAGGCCTTGGGGCAGGAAGGAGCTATCATGTGACCTTTCACATGGGTTCACAATGTCCCTAGAGTGCTGCTCCAGTTCTTATTTTAATTATTTCTAATTCTCAGGGGTTCTTCACTATTAGCAGTGATGTTACAGCGAAGGAGTTACACATTTTTCTGTGTATCACATATATGACTCCTTTATCAACCCATTAATATATATTTACTGATGCCTGTCATATACCAAGCACCATGTTGGGTGTCATGGAGGATTCAAAAGGTAGCAAAATAATATTTATTTTTCAACACTTGTATCTTTCTTTTCTCTCGTCTCTCTCTACTTCTCTTCTTTTTTCTTTTTAGTTAATACAGGAAAATCTCAAAGAATTAAAAGCCTATACAATTGCTCATGTCTTTTCCTGATGAGCTGGAAACAGGCAATGATTCTTCGTTTCTTTCTATTATTTATTCTTTTAATTTAACTTTTCTTGTAATTTTGTAATCATGTATATTGCTATGTGATATTCTAGAGTGCTTGAATTTACTACTGAATCTATATTTATTCTTCAGCCATAGAGTGAGCCCACTTTATGTGTATGTGCTGGCCAATGTGCACTCAAATTAAATTTTCAAGGAAGTAAATAGTCTGATTAAAAATTATATGTGTGTGTTTTGTGTAGAAATAAAAGGCAATCTAGAGCATTTTTAAGAAATCATTGAAAAATAGTTCCATAGGAGTACAAATGGTGATAAAGAGAGCTCTTGGGACTATTTTTAGGGAAAGTTTCCTACTTTGAAGAGAGAGATGAACTCATATGTATGCTCTCTCTCAACCTTGTCCTCTTTATCTACCAACTTATTTACATGTACAAAATTAAATCTCTCCTCTTCCTGTTAGTCTTACAGAGTAAAATGGTCCTGTCCCTTCCAATTGCTGCATTGAATCAATTCTCTTTTACCTGTTTTTATGATTTCCTCCATCAATTATCTTCTCTGTCCTGGGCCTTCAGCCTCATTTTTCTATTAGAGTAACATAATAGCTTAGAAACATAAATAAATAAATATCCTGCATCTTAAATAAAAATCCTCCCTTGACTACACACCATTCTTATATCAGCCCTTCTCTCCTCTTCCTTGTAATTCTTATTTCTTGGGATTGAGTTATTGCTACTTAGCCTTATGCATTTCTTCATGGACTCAAGTCTGGCTTTTACTGCCAACACCCCGCTGAAACACTCTTGAAGAACAATCCTAATTGTAATGTTCAGTGGACATTATGAGACAGATGTCTCTGTTTCATCTGACAAGGTTCATTACTCCCTTTGTCTTGAAACTTTCGACTATAGGTTTCCATTACACCACTCTGCCCCTCTGTCTTTAATCAGTTTATGCATCTCTGAGCACTCTTTCTTAGCCGTTTCCATGAATTTTGCTGTCATTCTTTACTTCTTAAACGTTAATATTCCTCAAGGTTCTGCCATCAAATCACATTTCTTCCACTTCCTGCAATTTCTTGAGCAAATCCACTTTCAGACTATTGATTGCTAGCAAAAGTGGTAGCACACTCTGGTAGTCCTGATGGTATTATGTCAGCAATACTCTAATATCTCTCTCCAGCTCTGAAGGGGTCCCAGAACCTGCTGGTCACCTCCACCTGGTTGTCCTATAGGAACTTCTAGTTTCATGCACTGCCCTAAATTCTTTGGAACAAGTCAGGATATCAACAAATAACTTAAAGAGATGTGCTCATTGTCTAATTCATTATTTCCCTCCCTCAAACTTTCTCCTTCTTCCTATAATTAATTCTTGACCGAGTCAGGAACACACCATTCACCCAATCACAGCAAATAGAAATTGGGACTTGAGGGCTCATCCTTGAATCTTTCTTTTCCCTAGTCTCTTATATCCGAATAATCACCAAGAGCTGTGCATTTCACCTCTTAAATAAACTTGAGTCAGTTTCTTCATCCCCATAGCTACTTATATACTTATTTAGCAAGTCCTAGATTATTGCAATGGTTTCCCAGCCTCTAGAGCTATGTGCTCAAACCCAGCCTCACACAGCGGACAGAAGAATGCATTCAAATTCAATTCTGACCATATCACTTCCCTAACAAAACTTGCCAATGGTTTCATATTGTTTGCTTTATTTCTTTGTTCTAATCTTACATGACCACCTGTCTCAAGCTTTGCTCTCCCACAATACTGAGTTTTTGGTAATTTCAATCATATGCTATACTGTCTATCCTGTCGGTGTCTTTGCTCAGGTTGACCCCTCCATTTAAAATGTCCCTATTCCCTTCACCTGGTTAACTCTTCCTAATCCCTTAAGACTCTTCTAGAGCATAACCTCTTTCAAGAAACCTTCCTTGAGCTCTACTCATATTTCTTGTTGGATTGGGTAACTTTCTCTCTACTTCCACAGTAGCTTTTATGTATCTTCAGTAGATTTGTCATTTTATGTTGTAATTATCTGCTTATGTCTCTCAATGAGTGAAAGCACTATATTTTGTGTATTTATTTTTTATCTCCACCACTTAATTCACTATTTGTCACACAACAGGCAAAAGACAACTAATTTTGTTAAGTTGGGGCTTAACTTGAGTCTTAAATTATGAGCTGTATTTAAATAATTGCAAGAAAGGAAGGATTCCAATGGAAATAAGACTTTGAATAAAGATTTAGACACAAAAAGGTCCCTGTACTTCCTGGAGTGTGAAGCTCCTGCATGCGTGTGTGTGTGTGTGTGTGTGTGTGTGTGTGTGATATCGGAGTCAGGGCTGGGAAGACACCTGTTAGTAGGCTGGCTGGCTGGATTGCAGAAAATATGAAAGTGCTGGAGTGTATACATTTTGGACGTTGTAAACAACACAGAGATTGTTTTTTGAATGATGGAACAATTGATGAGAATGGTGTGTTAAGAAGATACTTTCAGCAATAGTGTGTTAATTAGGGCTAGGAGCAGGATGAACAATTATAAAAATAGTTCAAGAATGAAGTGATAGGATTGGTTCAAGATGGCAGAGTAGCTCACTCAGTAGCTCATTCAGTGAGCTCACATGCGCTCACTCCCTCTTGCAAGAGCACCAGAATCACAACTAACTGCTGAACAATCATCAATAGGAAGACACTAGAACTCACCAAAAAAGATACCCCACACCCAAAGACAAAGGAGAAGCCACAATGAGATGGTAGGAGGGGCGCAATCACAATAAAAATCAAATCGCATAACTGCTGGGTGGGTGACTCAGAAACTGGAGAACTCTTATACCACAGAAGTCCACCCACTGGAGTGAAAGTTCTGAGCCCCACATCAGGCTTCCCAACCTGGGGGTCCATCAACGGGAGGAGGAATTCCTAGAGAATCAGACTTTGAAGGCTAGCGGGACTTGGTTGCAGGACTTCAACAGGACTGGAGGAAACAGAGACTCCACTCTTGGAGGGCACACACAAAGTAGTGTGCCCATCGGGACCCAGGAGAAGGAACAGTGACCCCATAGGAGACTGAACCAGACCTACTTGCTAGTGTTGGAGGGTCTCCTGCAGAGGTGGGTGGTGGCTGTGGCTCACCGTGAGGACAAGGACACAGGCAGCAGAAGTTCTGGGAAGTACTCCTTGGCATGAGCCCTCCCAGAGTCTGCCATTAGCCCCACCAAAGAGCCAGGCAGGTTCCAGTGTTGGCTTGCCTCAGGCCAAACAACCAACAGGGAGGGAACCCAGCCCCACCCATCAGCAGACAAGAGGATTAAAGTTTTACTGAGCTCTGCCCACCAGAGCAACAGCCAGCTCTACCCTCCACCAGTCCTTCCCATCAGGGAACTTGCACAAGCCCCTTAGATAGCCTCACCCACCAGAGGGCAGACAGCAGAAGTGAGAAGAACTATAATCCTGCAGCCTGTGGAACAAAAACCACATTCACAGAAAGACAGACAAGATGAAAAGGCAGAGGGCTAGGTACCAGATGAAGGAACAAGACAAAACCCCAGAAAAACAACTAAATGAAGTGGAGATAGGCAACCTTCCAGAAAAAGAATTCAGAATAATGATAGTGAAGATGATCTAGGACCTCGGAAAAAGAATGAAGGCAAACATCAAGAATATGCAAGAAATGTTTAACAAAGACCTAGAAGAATTAAAGAACAAACATACCGAGATGGGGGAGGAGAGAAGATGGCGGAAGAGTAAGACGCGGAGATCACCTTCCTTCCCACAGATACAGTAGAAATACATCTACACGTGGAACTGCTCCTACAGAACACCCACTGAACGCTGGCAGAAAACGTCAGACCTCCCAAAAGGCAAGAAATTCCCCCCGTACTTGGGTAGGGCAAAAGAAAAAAGAAATAACAGAGACAAAAGAATAGGGACGGCACCTGCACCAGTGGGAGGGAGCCGTGAAGGAGGAAAGATTTCCACGCACTAGGAGCCCCTTCGCGGGCAGAGACTGCGGGTGGCAGAGGGGGGAAGCTTCGGAGCCACGGAGGAGAGCGCAGCCACAGGGGTGTGGAGGGCAAAGCGGAGAGATTCCCGCACTTCCCGCACGGAGGCTCGGCGCTGACCAGCACTCACCAGCCCGAGAGGCTTGTCTGCTCAGCCGCCGGGGCGGGCGGGGCTGGGAGCTGAGGCTCGGGCTTCGGTCGCAGGGAGAGGACTGGGGCTGGCTGCGTGAACACAGCCTGAAGGGGTTAGCGCACCACAGCTAGCCGGGAGGGAGTCCGGGAAAAAGTCTGCAGCTGCCGAAGAGGCAAGAGACTTTTTCTTCCCTGTTTCCTGGTGCGCGAGGAGAGGGGATTCAGAGCGCCGCCTAAATGAACTTCAGAGACGGGCGCGAGCTGCAGCTAACAGCGCGGATCCCATAGCAACAGGGGCGCAGAGGGAAAAACGGAGAGATTCCCGCACAGAGGCTCGGCGCCGAGCAGCGCTCACCAGCCCGAGAGGCTTGTCTGCTCCCCCGCCGGGGCGGGCGGGGCTGGGAGCGGAGGCTCGGGCTTCGGTCGGATCGCAGGGAGAGGACTGGGGTTGGCGGCGTGAACACAGCCTGAAGGGGTTAGCGCACCACAGCTGGCTGGGAGGGAGACCGGGAAAAAGTCTGCAGCTGCCGAAGAGGCAAGAGACTTTTTCTTGCCTCTTTGTTTCGCGGCGCGCAAGGAGAGGGGATTCAGAGCGCCGCCTAAACGAACTCCAGAAACTGGCGCGAGCCGCGGCTATCAGCGCGGACCCCAGAGACGGGCGTGAGACGCTGGGGCTGCTGCTGCCGCCTCCAAGAAGCCTGTGTGCGAGCACAGGTCACTCTCCACACCGCCCCTCCCGGGAGCCCGTGCAGCCCGCCACTGCCAGGGTCCCGTGATCCAGGGACAACATCCCCCGGGAGAACGCACTGTGCGCCTCAGGCTGCTGCAACGTCACGCCGGCCTCTGACGCCGCAGGCTCGCCCCGCCTCCTGTGTACCCCTCCCTCCCCGCGGCCTGGGTGAGCCAGAGTCCCCGAAGCAGCTGCTCCTTTAACCCCGTCCTGTCTGGGCGGGGAACAGACGCCCTCAGGCGACCTACACGCAGAGGCGGGTCCAAATCCAAAGCTGATCCCCAGGAGCTGTTCGAACAGAGAAGAGGAGGGGAAATCTGTCCCAGCAGCCTCAGAAGAAGCGGATTAAAACTCCACAAACAACTTGATGTGCCTGCATCTGTTGAATACCTGAATAGACAACGAATCATCCCAAATTCAGGAGGTGGACTTTGGGAGCAGGATATATTAATTTTTCCCCTTTTCCTTTCTTTTTTTGTGAGTGTATATGTATATGCTTCTGGGGGAGATTTTGTCTGTATAGCTTTGCTTTACAATAGCTTTATTTTACTTCACTATATTATAGCTTCTTTCTTTCTTTTCTTTCTTTCTTTCTTTCTTTCCTTCCTTCCTTCCTTCCTTCCTCCTTCCTTCCTTCCTTCCTTCCTTTCTTTCTTTCTTTCTATTTTTTCTCCCTTTTACTCTGAGCCGTGTGGACGAAAGGCTCTTGGTGCTTCAGCCAGGCATCAGGGCCGTACCTCGGAGGTGGGAGAGCCAACTTCAGGACACTGGTCCACAAGAGACCTCCCAGCTCCACGTAATACCAAACGGCAAAAATCTCTCAGAGATCTCCATCTCAACATCAAGACCCAGCATCACTCAATGACCAGCAAGCTACAGTGCTGAACACCCTATGCCAAACAACTAGCAAGACAGGAACACAGCCTCATCCATTAGCAGAGAGGCTGCCTAAAATCATAATAAGGCCACAGACACCCCAAAATACACCACCAGACGTGGACGTGCCCACCAGAAAGACAAGATCCAGCCTCATCCACCAGAGCTCAGGCACTAGTTCCCTCCACCAGGAAGCCTACACAACCCACTGAACCAACCTTAGCCACTGGGGACAGATACCAAAAACAACGGGAACTACAAACCTGCAACCTGTGATAAGGAGACCACAAACACAGTAAGATAAGCAAAATGAGACGACAGAAAAACACACAGCAGATGAAGGAGCAGGGTCAAAACACACTAGACTTAACAAATGAAGAGGAAATAGGTAGTCTACCTGAAAAAGAATTCAGAATAATGATAGTAAGGATGATCCAAAATCTTGGAAATAGAATAGACAAAATGCAAGAAGCATTTAACAAGGACGTAGAAGAACTAAAGAGGAATCAAGCAATGATGAAAAACACAATAAATGAAATTAAAAATACTCTAGATGGGATCAATAGCAGAATAACTGAGGCAGAAGAAAGGATAAGTGACCTGGAAGATAAAATGGTGGAAATAACTACTGCAGAGCAGGATAAAGAAAAAAGAATGAAAAGAACTGAGGACAGTCTCAGAGACCTCTGGGACAGCATTAAACGCACCAACATTCGAATTATAGGGGTCCCAGAAGAAGAAGAGAAAAAGAAAGGGACTGAGAAAATATTTGAAGAGATTATAGTTGAAAACTTCCCTAATATGGGAAAGGAAATAGTTAATCAAGTCCTGGAAGCACAGAGAGTCCCATACAGGATAAACCCAAGGAGAAACACGCCAAGACACATATTAATCAAACTGTCAAAAATTAAATATAAGGAAAACATATTAAAGGCAGCAAGGGAAAAAAAAACAAATAACACACAAGGGAATCCCCATAAGGTTAACATCTGATCTTTCAGCAGAAACTCTGCAAGCCAAAAGGGAGTGGCAGGATATACTTAAAGTGATGAAGGAGAAGAACCTACAACCAAGATTACTCTACCCAGCAAGGATCTCATTCAAATGTGATGGAGAAATTAAAACCTTTACAGACAAGCAAAAGCTGAGAGAGTTCAGCACTACCAAACCAGCTTTACAACAAATGCTAAAGGAACTTCTCTAGGCAAGAAACACAAGAGAAGGAAAACACCTACAATAACAAACCCAAAACATTTAAGAAAATGGGAATAGGAACATACATATCGATAATTACCTTGAATGTAAATGGATTAAATGCTCCCACCAAAAGACACAGGCTGGCTGAATGGATACAAAAACAAGACCCATATATATGCTGTCTACAAGAGACCCACTTCAGACCTAGAGACACATACAGACTGAAAGTGAGGGGATGGAAAAAGATATTCCATGCAAATGGAAATCAAAAGAAAGCTGGAGTAGCAATTCTCATATCAGACAAAATAGACTTTAAAATAAAGACTATTCCAAGAGACAAAGAAGGACACTATATAATGATCAAGGGATCGATCCAAGAGGAAGGTATAACAATTGTAAATATTTATGCACCCAACATAGGAGCACCTCAATACATAAGGCAAGTACTAACAGCCATAAAAGGGGAAATCGACAGCAACACAATCATAGTAGGGGACTTTAACACCCCACTTTCACCAATGGACAGATCATCCAAAATGAAAATAAATAAGGAAACACAAGCTTTAAATGATACATTAAACAAGATGGACTTAATACATATTTATAGGACATTCCACCCAAAAACAACAGAATACACATTTTTCTCAAGTGCTCATGGAACATTCTCCAGGATAGATCATATCTTGGGTCACAAATCAAACCTTGGTAAATTTAAGAAAATTGAAATCGTATCAAGTATCTTTTCCGACCACAACGCTATGAGACTAGATATCAATTACAGGAAAAGATCTGTAAAATATACAAACACATGGAGGCTACACAATACATTACTTAATAATGAAGTGATTACTGAAGAAATCAAAGGGGAAATCAAAAAATACCTAGAAATAAATGACAATGGAGATACGACGACCCAAAACCTATGGGACGCAGCAAAAGCAGTGCTAAGAGGGAAGTTTATAGCAATACAAGCCTACCTCAAGAAACAGGAAACATCTCGAATAAACAACCTAACCTTGCACCTAAAGCAATTAGAGAAAGAAGAACAAAAAAACCCCAAAGCCAGCAGAAGGAAAGAAATTATAAAGATCAGGTCAGAAATAAATGAAAAAGAAATGAAGGAAACAATAGCAAAAATCAATAAAACTAAAAGCTGGTTCTTTGAGAAGATAAACAAAATTGATAAACCATTAGCCAGACTCATCAAGAGAAAAAGGGAGAAGACTCAGATCAATAGAATTAGAAATGAAAAAGGAGAAATAACCACTGACACTGCAGAAATACAAAAGATCATGAGAGATTACTACAAGCAACTCTATGCCAATAAAATGGACAACCTGGAAGAAATGGACAGATTCTTAGAAATGCACAAACTGCTGAGACTGAACCAGGAAGAACTAGAAAATATGAACAGACCAATCACAAGCACTGAAATTGAAACTGTGATTAAAAACCTTCCAACAAACAAAAGCCCAGGACCAGATGGCTTCACAGGTGAATTCTATCAAACATTTAGAGAAGAGCTAACACCTATCCTTCTCAAACTCTTCCAAAATATAGCAGAGGGAGGAACACTCCCAAACTCATTCTACGAGGCCACCATCACTCTGATACCAAAACCAGACAAAGATGTCACAAAGAAAGAAAACTACAGGCCAATATCACTGATGAACATAGATGCAAAAATCCTCAACAAAATACTCGCAAACAGAATCCAACAGCACATTAAAAGGAGCATACACCATGATCAAGTGGGGTTTATCCCAGGAATGCAAGGATTCTTCAATATACGCAAATCAATCAATGTGATACACCATATTAACAAATTGAAGGAGAAAAACCATATGATCATCTCAATAGATGCAGAGAAAGCTTTCGACAAAATTCAACACCCATTTATGATAAAAGCCCTGCAGAAAGTAGGCATAGAGGGAACTTTCCTCAACATAATAAAGACCATATATGACAAACCCACAGCCAACATTGTCCTCAATGGTGAAAAACTGAAACCATTTCCACTAAGATCAGGAACAAGACAAGGTTGCCCACTCTCACCACTATTATTCAACATAGTTTTGGAAGTCCTAGCCACAGCAATCAGAGAAGACAAAGAAATAAAAGGAATCCAAATCGGAAAAGAAGAAGTAAAGCTGTCACTATTTGCAGATGACATGATACTATACATAGAGAATCCTAAAGAGGCTACCAGAAAACTCCTAGAGCTAATCAATGAATTTGGTAAAGTAGCAGGATACAAAATTAATGCACAGAAATCGCTTGCATTTCTATACACTAATGACGAAAAATCTGAAAGTGAAATTAAGAAAACACTCCCGTTTACCATTGCAACAAAAAGAATAAGATATCTAGGAATAAACCTACCTAAGGAGACAAAAGACCTGTATGCAGAAAATTATAAGACACTGATGAAAGAAATTAAAGATGATACAAATAGATGGAGGGATATACCATGTTCCTGGATTGGAAGAATCAACATTGTGAAAATGACTCTACTACCCAAAGCAATCTACAGATTCAATGCAATTCCTATCAAACTACCACTGGCATTTTTCACAGAACTAGAACAAAAAATTTCACAATTTGTATGGAAACACAAAAGACCCCGAATAGCCAAAGCAATCTTGAGAACGAAAAATGGAGCTGGGGGAATTAGGCTCCCTGACTTCAGACTATACTACAAAGCTTCAGTAATCAAGACAGTTTGGTACTGGCACAAAAACAGAAATATAGACCAATGGAACAGGATAGAAAGCCCAGAGATAAACCCACACACATATGGTCACCTTATCTTTGATAAAGGAGGCAAGCATATACAGTGGAGAAAAGACAGCCTCTTCAATAAGTGGTGCTGGGAAAATTGGACAGGTACATGTAAAAGTATGAAATTAGAACACTCCCTGACACCATGCACAAAAATAAACTCCAAATGGATTAAAGACCTAAGTGTAAGGCCAGACACTATCAAACTCTTAGAGGAAAACATAGGCAGAACACTCTATGACATACATCACAGCAAGATTCTTTTTGACCCAGCTCCCAGAGAAATGGAAATAAGAACACAAATAAACAAATGGGACCTAATGAAACTTAAAAGCTTTTGCACAGCAAAGGAAACCATAAACAAGACCAAAAGACAACCCTTAGAATGGGAGAAAATATTTGCAAATGAAGCAACTGACAAAGGATTAATCTCCAAGATTTACAAGCAGCTCATGCAGCTCAATAACAAAAAAACGAACAACCCAATCCAAAAATGGGCAGAAGACCTAAATAGACATTTCTCCAAAGAAGATATACAGATGGCCTACAGACACATGAAAGAATGCTCAACATCATTAATCATTAGAGAAATGCAAATCAAAACTACAATGAGATATCATCTCACACCGGTCAGAATGGCCATCATCAAAAAATCTAGAAACAATAAATGCTGGAGAGGGTGTGGAGGAAAGGGAACACTCTTGCACTGTTGGTGGGAATGTAAATTGATACAGCCACTATGGAGAACAGTATGGAGGTTCCTTAAAAAACTACAAATAGAACTACTATACGACCCAGCAATCCCACTACTGGGCATATACCCTGAGAAAACCATAGGTCAAAAAGTGTCATGTACCACAATGTTCATTGCAGCTCTATTTACAATAGCCAGGACCTGGAAGCAACCTAAATGTCCATCGACAGATGAATGGATAAAGAAGATGTGGCACATATATACAATGGAATATTACTCAGCCATAAAAAGAAATGAAATGGAGGTATTTGTAATGAGGTGGATGGAGTTAGAGTCTGTCATACAGAGTGAAGTAAGTCAGAAAGAGAAAAACAAATACAGTATGCTAACACATATATACGGAATCTAAGGAAAAAAAAAAAAAAAGGCCATGAAGAACCTAGTGGCAAGACGGGAATAAAGACACAGACCTACTAGAGAATGGACTTGAGGATATGGGGAGGGGGTGGGGTGAGATGTGACAGGGTAAGAGAGTGTCATGGACATATATACACTACCAAATGTAAAATAGATAGCTAGTGGGAAGCAGCCGCATAGCACAGGGAGATCAGCTCGGTGCTTTGTGACCACCTAGAGGGGTGGGATGGGGAGGGTGGGAGGGAGGGAGATGCAAGAGGGAAGAGAAATGGGAACATATTGTATATGTATAACTGATTCACTTTGTTATAAAGCAGAAGCTAACACACTATTGTAAGGCAATTATACTTCAATAAAGATGTTTAAAAAAAAAAAAAAAAAACATACCGAGATGAACAATACAATAACTGAAATGAAAACTACACTAGAAGGAATCAAGAGCAGAATAACTGAGACAGAAGAACGGATAAGTGACCTGGAAGACAGAATGGTGGAATTCACTGCTGTGAAACAGAATAAAGAAAAAAGAATGAAAAGAAATGAAGACAGCCTAAGAGACCTCTGGGACAAAATTAAATGCAACAACATTCGCATTATAGGGGTCCCAGAAGGAGAAGAGAGAAAGGACCAGAGAAAATATTTGAAGAGATTATAGTTGAAAACTTCCCAAAAATGAGAAAGGAAATAGCCACCAAAGTCCAGGAAGTGCAAGGAGTCCCAGGCAGGATAAACCCAAGGAGAAAGATGCCAAGACACATAGTAATCAAATTGAAAAAATTAAAGACAAAGAAAAATTATTGAAAGCAACAAGGGAGAAATGACAAATAACATACAAGGGAACTCCCATAAGGTTAACAGCTGATTTCTCAGCAGAAAATCTACAAGCCAGAAGGGAGTGGCATGATATACTTAAAGTGATGAAAAGGAAGAACCTACAACCAAGATTACTCTACCTGGCAAGGATCTCATTCAGATTCGATGGAGAAATCAAAAGTATAACAGACAAGCAAAAACTAAGAGAATTCAGCACCACCAAACCAGCACTACAACAAATGCTAAAGGAACTTCTTTAAGTGGGAAACAAAAGAGAAGAAAAGGACCTACAAAAACAAACCCATAACAATTAAGAAAATGGTAATAGGAATGTACATAGATAATTACCTTAAACATGAATGGATTAAATGCTCCAACCAAAAGACACAGGCTCGCTAAATGGATACAAAAACAAGACCCATATATATGCTGTCTACAAGAAACCCACTCGAGACCTAGGGACACATACAGACGGAAAGTGAGGGGATGGAAAAAGATATTCCATGCAAATGGAAATCAAAAGAAAGCTAGAGTAGCAATACTCATATCAGATAATATAGACTTTAAAATAAAGAATGTTACAATAGACAAGGAAGGACACTACATAATGATCAAGGGATCAATCCAAAAAGAAGATATAACAATTATAAATATATATTCACCCAACATCGGAACACCTCAATACATAAGGCAACTGCTAACTGCTAAAAAATAGGAAATCGACAGTAACAAAATAATAGTGGGGGACTTTACCACCTCACTTACACCAATGGACAGATTATCCAAACAGAAAATTAATAAGGAAACACAAGCTTTAAATGACACAATAGACCAGCTAGATTTAATTGATATTTATAGGACATTCCATCCAAAAACAGCAGATTACACTTTCTTCTCAAGTGCACACGGATAGATCACATCTGGGGTCACAAATCAAACCTCAGTAAATTTAAGAAAATTGAAATCATATCAAGCATCTTTTCTGACCACAATGCTATGAGGTTAGAAATCAATTACAGGGAAAAAAATGTAAAAAACATAAACACATGGAGGTTAAACAATACGTTACTAAATAACCAAGAGATCACTGAAGAAATCAAAGAGGAAATCAAAAAATACCTAGAGACAAATGACAATGGAAACACAGTGATCCAAAACCCATGGGATGCAGCAAAAGCAGTTCTAAGAGGGAAGTTTATAGCTATACAAGCCTACCTCAAAACAAGAAAAATCTCAAATAAACAATCTAAGCTTATAACTAAAGGAACTAGAGAAAGAAGAACAAACAAAACCCAAAGTTAGCAGAAGGAAAGAAATCATAAAGATGAGAGCAGAAATAAATGAAATAGAAACAAAGAAAACAATAGCAAAGATCAATAAAACTAAAAGCTGGTTCTCTGAGAAGATAAACAAAATTGATAAACCATTAGCCAGATTCATCAAGAAAAAGAGGGAGAGGACTCAAATCAATAAAATTAGAAATGAAAAAGGAGAAGTTACAGCAGACACTGCAGAAATACAAAGCATCCTAAGAGACTACTACAAGCAACTCTATGCCAATAAAATAAACAACCTGGAAGAAATGGACAAATTTGTAGAAAGGTATAACCTTCCAAGACTAAACCAGGAAGAAATAGAAAATATGAACAGACCAATCACAAGTAATGAAATTGAAACTGTGATTAAAAATCTTCCAACAAACAAAAGTCCAGGACCAGATGGCTTCACAGATGAATTCTATCAAACATTTAGAGAAGAGCTAACACCCATCTTTCTCAAACTCTTCCAAAAAATTACAGAGGAAGGAACACTCCCAAACTCATTCTATGAGGCCACCATCACCCTGATACCAAAACCAGGCAAAGATACTACAACAAAAGAAAATTACAGACCAATATCACTGATGAATATAATGCAAAAATTCTCAAAAAATACTAGCAAACAGAATCCACCAACATATTGAAAGGATCATACACCGTGATAAAGTGGGATTTATCCCAGGGATGCAAGGATTCTTCAGTATATGCAAATCAATCAATGTGATACACCATATTAACAAATTGAAAAATTAATCCATATGATCATCTCAATAGATGCAGAAAAAGCTTTTGACAAAATTCAACACCCATTTATGATAAAAACTCTCCAGAAAGTGGGCATAGAGGGAACCTACCTCAACATAATAAAGACCTTATACGACAAACACACAGCAAACATCATTCTCAATGGTGAAAAACTGAAAGCATTTCCCCTAAGATCAGGAACAAGACAAGGATGTCCACTATCGCCACTATTAGGCAACATAGTTTTGGAAATCCTAGCCATGGCAACCAGAGAAGAAAAAGAAATAAAAGGAATACAAATTGGAAAAGAAGAAGTAAAACTTTCACTGTCTGCAGATGACATGATACTACACATAGAGAATCCTAAAGATGCCACCAGAAAACTACTAGAGCTAACCAATGAATTTGGTAAAGTTGAAGGATACAAAATTAATGCACAGAAATCACTTGCATTCCTATACACAAAAGATGAAAAATCTGAAAGAGGAATTAAGGAAACACTCCCATATAACATTGCAACAAAAAGAATAAAATACCTAGCAATAAACCTACCTAGGGAGACAAAAGACCTGTATGCAGAAAACTATAAGACACTGATGAAAGAAATTAAAGATGTTACAAACAGATGGAGAGATATACCATGTTTTTGGATTGGAAGAATCAATATTGTGAAAATGACTCTACTACCAAAAGCAATCTACAGATTCAGTGTAATCCCTATCAAATTGCCAGTGACATTTTTTACAGAACTAGAACAAAAAAATCTTAAAATGTGTATGGAGACACAAAAGACCCCGAATAGCCAAAGCAATCTTGAGGGGAAAAAATGGAGCTATAGGAATCAGACTCCCTGACTTCAGACTATACCACAAAGCTATAGTAATCAAGACAATATGTTAGTGGCACAAAAACAGAAATATAGATCAATGGAATAGGATAAAAAGCACAGAGATAAACTCACACACCTATGGTCAACTAATCTATGACAAAGGAGGCAAGGATATACAATGGAGAAATGACAGTCTCTTCAGTAAGTGGTTCTGGGAAAACTGGACAGCTACATGTAAAAGAATGAAATTAGAACACTCCTTAACACCATACACAAAAATAAACTCAAAATGGATTAGAGACCTAAATGTAAGACTGGATACTATAAAATTCTTAGAGGAAAACATAGGAAGAACACTCTTTGACATAAATCACAGCAAAATCTTTTTTGATCCACCTCCTAGAGTAATGGAAATAAAAACAAAAATAAACAAATGGGACCAAATGATATTTTAAAAAAGCTTTTGCACAGCAAAGGAAACCATACACAAGATGAAAAGACAACCCTCAGAATGGGAGAAAATATTTGCAAACGAATCAACGGACAAAGGATTAATCTCCAAAATATATAAACAACTCATGCAGTTCAATATTAAAAAAACAAACAACCCAATCCAAAAATGGGCAGAAGACCTAAATAGACATTTCTCCAAAGAAGACATACAGATGGCCAAGAAACACATGAAAAGCTGCTCAACATCACTAATTATTAGAGAAATGCAAATCAAAACTACAATGAGGTATCACCTCACACCAATTAGAATGGGCATCATCAGAAAATCTGCAAACAACAAATGCTGGAGAGGGTGTGGAGAAAAGGGAACCCTCTTGCACTGTTGGTGGGAATGTAAATTGATACAGCCACTATGCAGAACAGTTTGGAGGTTCCTTATAAAACTAGAAATAGAATTACCATATGACCCAGCAATCCCACTACTGGGCATATACCCATAATTCAAAAAGACACATGCACGCCAATGTTCATTGCAGCACTATTTACAATAGCCAGGTCATGGAACCAACCTAAATGCCCATCGACAGACAAATGGATAGAGAAGATGTGGTACATATATACAATCGAATATTATTCAGCCATAAAAAGGAACGAAATTGGGTCATTTGTAGAGACGTGGATAGATCTAGAGACCGTCATACAGAGTGAAGTAAGTCAGAAAGAGAAAAACAAATATCGTATACAAACACATATATGTGGAACCTAGAAAAATGGTACAGATGAACTGGTTTGCAGGACAGAAATAGAGACACAGATGTAGAGAACAAATGTGTGGACACCAATGGGGGATACTGGCAGGGTGGGTGGTGGTGTGATGAATTGGGAGATTGGGATTGACATATATACACTAATATGTATAAAATGGATAACTAAGAAGAACCTGCTGTTTAAAAAATAAATAAAATAAAATTCAAAAAATCAGAATGAAATGATAATAATTTGGGGCTAGAATAGTGGTATTGGAAATAGTGGGGATGGAATATATACCAAATCATTCCAAAAAAATTACTATGATGGCTAAATGGCGGGTTCAAGAAGAGCACTGTGAGTTCAGGGATAATGTTCATTTTGTTCAACACTGCATGCTCACTGCTTAGCACTGAGCTTGGCATACAGTGGGTGGTGAATAAGTGTTTTTTAAGTAGAAGAATTAATGGATAAATGAGGTTTAACCCTTTCACATGCATATGACAGCATAGAATTTTTTGTTGTTTTGTTTTTGATTTTTTGGACTCCCACCAACACAAATACAATGGTCTGAAGTAGTGGATTTAGAGTAATGATGGAGTTATGTGACTTTGTTGTAATTTAGATCACTTTCATTCTCTCCCAACTGCTACAGGAGTCCCAGGCCTTAGCATGATTAATGCTACTGTTTTGAAATCAGCTTTAGAACTTTGATCTCAGGTTCTAAATATGCCCTTGTTGTAAACAAGCAACATATCTAATAATAACCATATCACCTGTTCATCTAAAGGGTTTCATGTGTGTTTAATTAATAATTTAGAACAAGTGTCACCATCGTTGCCTCAGTCTAGACAGGGGACAATTATATCATCTACTATTTCTTCTGCTTGAGGAATATATAAAGCTTTCAGAAAAGGTTATTAAGGGTTCAGATAATTAAAGTTGTATTTTTTTGCACATTAATGACAATTTATATTTGAAAACAATTAGCATGAGTTACTTGTATGTTCAAAAAATCAATTTCATAGAAAAACCTTTATAATGGTGTGAAGATATGTATTCAGGGATATTAACTGCAACACTGTTAACAATAGTGAAAGTGTGGAAATTACTTAAATATCCATCATAAATTATGATACACGTTCTAGGTAGAATCCTAAACGATTTTTTTTTTGATGGAGTATATTTATATGTACTGATGTAGAAAAATGTCCCAGATACATTGTTAAGTGGAAAAATTTCAGAATTATGGAGCAGAATATTTAGTGGGAAAGCAATTCATGTGAACAATAAATACAGATCATGTAACTATATGTGTATACACACACATACACTCACACATTATACCACTAGTGACATTAAAATTACCTGAAAGGATTCCTAAGAAAATGTTAACAGTGGTTAATTCTGGGATTATTTTAAGTATTTTATAGCATTTTTACAATGATCACATATTTATTGACTGAAAACAATAGTCACTTCTGTGTTTTCCAAGTTATGCTGTGGCTTTTCCTTGCATTTGAACTTCTAGAAATTAATATTAAAAACAAAATAAAAGAATCACCTTTTTGTCTAGGCTAAAAAGTAGTCAAAGAAGACATACAGATGGCCAATAGGTACATGAAAAGATGCTCAACTTTGCTAATTATTAGAAAAATGCAAACCGAAACTACAATGAAGTAACACCTCACACTGGTCAGAAAGGCCATCATTAAAAAGTCTAAAAACAATAAATGCTGGAGAGGGTGTGGAGAAAAGGGAACCCTCCTACGTTGTTGGTGGGAATGTAAATTGGTACAGCCACTATAGAGAACAGTACAGAGGTTCCTTAAAAACCTAAAAATAGAGTTGCTGTATGATCCTGCAATTCCACTCCTGGGTATATATTTGGAGAAAACTCTAATTTGAAAAGATGCATGCACCTCAGTGTTCACAGCGGCACTACTTACAACAGCCAAGACATAGAAGCAAACTAAATGTCCATTGATAGATGAACGGAAAAAGAAAATGTGGTACATTTATACAATGGAATACTACTCAGCCATAAAAAGAATGAAATAATGCCATTTGCAGCAACATGGATGGACCTAGAGATTATCATACTAAGTGAAGTGAAAGTCAGAAAGAGAAAGACAAATATCGTATGATGTCACTTATATGGAATCTAAACTATGATACAAATAAATTTATTTACAAAACAGAAGCAGACTCACAGACACAGAAATCAAACTTATGGTTACCATAGGGGAAGGGATAAATTAGAAGTTTGGGATTAACAGATATAAATTACTATATATAAAAGAGATAAACAACAACATTATACTGCATAGCACAGAGAACCATATTCAATATCCTGTAATAAACGATAATGGAAAAGAATATGAAAAATAATATATCTATGTATATACATATATAACTGAATCACTTTGCTGTACACCAGAAACTAACACAACATTGTAAATCAACTATACTTCAATTGAAAAAAAGTAGTCATTCAAATGAAGGGTTGCCGTAAGTCTCCTACATATGAACGAGTTCCATTCCAAGAGCAAGTTCGTAAGTCCAATTTGTTCATAAGTCCAACAAAGTTAGCCTAGGCACCCAACTAACACAATCAGCTATATAGTACTGTACTGTAATAGGTTTATAATACTTGTCACACAAATAATGCATAAAAAACAAACAAACACAAAAACTGAAGAAAACATTTTTAATCTTACAGTGCAGCACCTTGAAAAGTACAGTAGTACAGTACAACAGCTGGCATACAGGGGCTGACATCGAGTGAACAGGCAAGAAGAGTTACTGACTGGAGGAGGGAGAGGAGATGGGAGATGGTAGAGCTGAAGATCGTTGGCAATAGGAGATGGAGGGTAAGCTTCAATTTCACTCATGCCTGACGCTGATGGCAGAGGTTCTGGTTCCTTGCTGGATTCAATTCTATCTACCCTCTTGAAAATATGATCCAATGATGTCTGGGTAGTAGCCCTTTTTTTTCTCATAATAGATGACATGGTAGCACTGGACTGCATTCTGAATGGCTGCTGCAACCTTCGTGTATCGTTCTACATTCGGGTCCTATGCTTCAAAAACTAACAGTGCCTCCTCAAATAAAGAAAATCCCCTGCCATTTCCTGCGTCGTGAATGTCTTCAGTTCTTCAGTTACTTCTTCCTCTTGTCCCTCTTCGTCTTTTCTCTGGGCCTCCTATTCCATTAGATCTTCATTAGTAAGCTCCTCGTGTTGCACAGCAAGGAGTTCAGTGAAGTCGTCCTCTTGCAGATTTAGCTCCAGCTTCTCACTGAGGGTCACTAAATGCTGAAGACCTGTTTGGACTCCTCATCCACTTTCTCAAATCCACGAAAATTGTGAACAAACTGTGGGCAAAGGTTCTTCCAAACACGATTCATGGTGACAGCTGTAACATCATACCAAGCAAAGTCAATGTTTTTTATGGCCTTGTAGATGTTATAGTCCTCCTAAAATTGTCACAAGGTTGTTCCTGATTCATCACTTGCCTTTACTGCCTGGTGAAAGTGTGACATAAATAATATATCTTGAAAGTCGCTATAACTCCCTGGTCCACAGATTGAATAAGTGACATAGCATTTGGTGGCAGATGCACCACTTTGACATTGGGATGAAAGTCGTCCATGAATGGGGTGTGGCCTGGAGCATTGTCAAGCAGCAAAAGAATGTTGAATGGGACATCCTTCTCCAAGCTATATTTCTCTACCTTTGGGATAAAGTGGTGGGAATAACCAGTCCTGGAAAACGGCCTGTGTAACCCAAGCTTTGGGGTTACTCTTCCACATAACAGGAAGAGAGCCCTTGGCTATGTTTTTAGGGCTCTTGGGTTCTCTGAATGATAAACTAAGAGAGGTGTCAGCTTCATATTGCTGGAAGCATTGCCACCAAACAACACAGTTAGCCTATCTTTGCTGCTTTATAGCCTGGCATCAACATTTCCTCCTTACTGATGTAACTTCAGTCTGGCATCCTCTTCGAGTACAGTCCTGTCTCATCCACATTAAAAACCTGCTTGGGTAAATACACACCTTCATCAAGAATTTCTCAAAGTGTTTCAGGAAATTTCCTGGCAGCTACTGTATCTGCACTTGCTGCCTCGCCACTTACTTTTACGTTATGAATGTTGGTTCTAGCTTTGAACTGATGAAACCAGCCATGGCTGACATTAAAAGATGCACCTTCTGATTCTTCACTGTGTTTCTTCTTCAAGTCTTCATAAAGACTTTTAGTTTTCTCTAGAATCAGCATTAAGCTGAATGGGACTCGATGCTGATGTTGATCCTACATCCACACACTGAGAAGTTTCTCCATCTCCTTCATCACTTTTCCATGCTTCTTCTGTATTATTGTTGACATCATCGGCAGAGCAGACTTCACATGTTCCATGATCTTGTCCTTGTTCTTTAGAATCGTGCTGATGGTTGAACTATTCATGTTATAAGAATGAGCGACATCTACCATCTTTTCACCTTGCTCCACTCTCTCAGTTATTTTCACTTTTGTTTCCACTGTTATTGCTTGGTGCTTCTTAGCAGTACCAGCTACATCACTGCTGCTTTTACTCTTGCTTCCGGACATCCTGTGCTTGAAATAAAGTTACTGTACTATTGTACTCTATACAGTACTGTAAAGTACACAAAAGCACAACCACTTGTAAAGGATGCATACACGTGACAATGTACGCCAGACATGTGAACTAACTTAAGTGATTGGACATGCGAATGCACGTTCGCATCTTTGAAAGTTCACAACTTGAAGGTTTGTATGTAGGGGACTTTTACTGTATAGGGATAAACGTAGGTGTATATCTGATGTCAATTTACATGTCAAATATTAGAAGTAAGAAAGTAAAATAGCACATTCCAACAACCTATACTCAAGGATGATATTCAACTATTCAATAATCCATAGGATAATACTGACCAATCAGAAGCGGCACAGGTGTTAGTCATGAAGACTCAACCCTTTAGTTGCTGGATCGTGGGAAAATCTGGGGTGTTTGGAAGGTCCTAGGGTGGGCCAGGCTGAAAATCTTAGGTAGCATCTTGGAAGCTTGGGAGGCAACTCCATTCTCCACTTTCAAGTCTATGCCTAGATTCTCTTCTTGAAGGTCTATCCTTCAGATACTAGCTCAAAGGTCACCCTCTCTGTGAAGTCTTCATTGGTCCCTCTTCTTCTCTCCCAGGGAGAAGGGAAGTAAACTGTTCCCTCTGGCTGTGAGTTGCTAAAGAGTGCTGTTTATTCCAATGTTGCACCTCTTCTTCCCCACCGCATACAGCTACAATTTGGCTCCATGAGAACATAGATGTGTCTTATTAATGTTGCATTCTTGGTAACTAACCTAGTGCCAAGGACATGATGAATATATTTATTACATGAATAAATTAATAGTAGTAGAGAGAGGAGACATGGCATTAATCACTACCTTCTTTATGCTAGATTCTAGCACATTACATGCATCAACTTGTTAATCTTCCTAACACACAAATGTGCCACTATTTCACCATTTATCAATGAAAAAACTGAGGTACCAAGAGGGCCAGAGACTTGTCCAAGGTCCACAGTCATAATGGCAGAGGCAAGATTGGATCCAGGTAATGTTGCAGACATCATGAATGATGAAGCCTGTACTAAACACAAACCTATCCAATTACTCAGATAGCTTCATGGGATTTTGACAAGCAAGCCACTCTCAGGTACTAGAAATCTTGTCACATGACAGAAATCTGTGGTCACAAAGTGATGTGTCAGTCCATGACAGGCAATTCAATGCTGGATATTAAATGTGCGCAGTCCTGGACAAGGGCTAGAATACTATTCAATATAACCAGCGGGGCTGCAGAGTGAAAAGCAAGAACATTAGCCTTAGGAATAAATTAACTCAGAAAGGAGATAATGAGTATGCTGGTAGAGGACACAGACCAGGGTGAAGTGAACTTCTAGCTCCCTGCTAAGTTGCTAATAAGAGAATCTCAGAAAATATGTGTGTATGTGTATGTGTGTGTGTATACATGAATATGTATGGACACATGAGTGTGTGTTAAAATAATAATAAATGAAAGTAGCCCTATATAGCCTCACTGTATAGCTTTACATATACTAGTGCATTTAGTCAAAGAACAATCTTAGGGAAGCCGTTACTGTCTCCCTATTATAGATGAGGAACCCGGAGACGTAAGTAATTTGCCCCAGTTCACAGAGTTAGGGAGAGACAGAGCCAAGATCTCAACCTAGCAACCTAATTATCATAGCCTTTCCGCTTAACTGCCACGCTATTCTCTATTTTAAAAATCATAGCCAACCATCACAGAGCCGTTGTTATGTACCTGGCACAGTTCTAATCTGTATTAATAATAAAAATGTATTATGTAGTAACAAGCATAAAGAAAGCACTCAATAAATGTAAAAACGCAGTGGCACAGGTATTACTTGTATCCACATTTTCAGAGAAAAAAGCTGAAGCCCAGAGAGGTTAATTAATCTAATGCAGTTTCAAATAAATTACGTAGCTAGGAAGTGATGGAGTTACTATTTAAATACACTCCAATGTTTCAGTAGTAGAGGAAAATTTCAGGGTTCATTATGGAAGCCGCATACCTTAAGTCTGAAAAACAGATCAAGAACAAGGCAGGAGGCAGCTGATATCTGGCTGTTTGGCTGGGTGCTAATGGGTGTCCCAGGGTAGCGTTACCATCTTGAACATCCTGAGATGCACAATCATGTCATCAGTCTTTGATTTTTTTTCCTATACATTTATAATGATATATTTTAACTTTCATAAACTTTAAAAAATAAAAATAAAAATATTGATAATCAATGCACTTGCCCTCAGCCATGTTAAATCTTAACAGTTTTACATATGTATATCATTATGATTTAGATCATACAGATGTAGATATTTGTATATGCCTCATCTCAGTGAAGTATCCACCCACATTCCCACTCACCTCAGGATAGTAACCTCCACCTCATTTGTTTGGTGTTTGTAATTCTCAGGAATTTCTTTATATGTTTACTATTCATGGGTGTATTCATAAGCAAAATGTAGTATTGCTTTTCAAATTTTCAAATATCATTCTGCATTGACCTTTTCTCAGCATCTAAATCATGCGATAGAATATGTAAATTTTTTTGATCAAATAATGAATGGATTTTTAAAATTAATCTATGTTGAATACAAAGAATGCTGATATCTTCCTTTTAACTGTAGTATATTGTTCCATTTTTAATGCATCAACATTTATTTATGTAATAAGTATTCATATTAAATGTAAATACTGATAGTTCTGAATTTATTTCTGTTTCTTATAACATGTGTTTCTTTTCCTTGACAATGCATTTATTCACTGTTTGGTAGGAAAAGACAATGGGAATCTTTATCTTGTTTCTTACTTTAGAGGAAACGGTTTCTAATATTTTACATGAAAATTTGTCATTTTCTGTACAATTTTGATCCATATCCTTTATCAGGTTAAAAACTTTCTCATTTATTCCAGTTTGATTATAGCTTTCTTAACAAAGTGATGCTGAATATTATCAAATGCAAATATTTCTATATCCATTGAGATGATTTTGCACATTTTTCCCTTTAATCTACGTGAGTTGCTTTAATAAATTTTCTATTATTGAATTATCCCTCTGTTCTTGAAGCAGACCTCACATAGTTGTTATTAATGAATGGATCAATATTTTTAAAAATATTGCTGGGCTCAGATAGTGTACATTTTATCTCAGACTTCTGAGTCTGTAGTAAGTCAGAAAAGTCTAGAACCTTTCTTTCTTTTATTCTTCTAATCTGATTTTAGAATCAAGGTTATTCTAGCTTCATAAAATAAGTTACTAAGTATACTAATGAGTATGCAGAACAAGATGTTCTAAAAATAAAGTAAAACTCACAGCGGCACAAACAAAAGAGCGGCAGTAAGCAGGCTTCTGGGCTTCACAAGATTACCCAAGGACCAAGGTTCTTTCTTCTATTTTGTGGCTCGCCCATCTCCTAAGCTTTTGCCACCATCTGAAAGATGAAAGCTGATTTATCCACACCAGGGCTGGACATTTCAGCTCATGGGGATGGGGTAAAAGAGGAAATTGATGGCAGATTATATCATCCTGAAAGGATGTGACCTGGAAATCTCACACATCACTTCCATTCAGATCTCATTAGCCATAATTTGGTCATAGAGCCACACAAACTTCAAAGGTCACTGGAAAATGTGATCTCTCATTGGGTGTCCATAGTCAGCTAAAATTTGAGGGGGATGATAGATATTGGGGATAATTAGCAGGCTTTTCCGCAAGGAACAGTCAGCATAAGATTGGAATGATCTGTCCTTCAAATATGTGTGAGAATGAACTTCTAAAACTTGTGCAAATTTCTTTTTGCAGAAATATTTATCTAATTATTTTAAAGAAAAGATGGGTTTACTCAGATAATCATTTCTTTTTGTATTAATTTTAGGGTATATTCTTCAAGAAAATTGTCCCTCATTGAAATGTTCAAATTTATTGGCATAAAATTGTATATGGAATTAATTTAAGATTTTTAAAAATATTGCCATATTTGTAGTTTTCTTATTTTTTTCTAATACTGTTAATTAATGTTATCTCTCTTTTTACTTGATTAGCCTTGTCAGAGGTTTGTGAATTTTATTAATCAATAAAAAATAAACACAGATTATCATTTTGTCTGTCCTATCACCTATTTTTTCCTATTTCATTATCTTTATTTTGTTCCTTTACTTTCTATATATTAATTTTTATGCTTTATTATATCTCTACTTCTATTTTCTTTTGTCATACTTTATTTTTATAATTTCTTGAACTGTTTAATTTGTTAGTTGGTTTTCAAATTTGTCTTAAGTAATTGCAAAAATATGCTTACAATTTCCTTCTAAGAACCAGTTTGATTTCATCTTGCAAATTTTGATATGCAATATTTTCTTTATCATTAATTCTACATATTTTCTAAGTTCCATCATAATTTCTTTTTGACCTATGAGTTATTTAGAAGTTTTAGACTCCCCAAATGTGTGAGTCTTTTAAAATTATCTCTTCATTATTTAAAATTTAATTGTATTGTAAACAGAGAATATGGTATCATCCAAATTTGTTTTCTTCTGTTTGTTGTCTGTTTTAATAATATAGAAGTGCTTAAAATGTTTTTTTTTTCAATTATGAGAGTCTCAGTTTCTAAGAGATCTTTTTATTGTTTTCCTTTATAGCATATACACTACTCTAATAAAGCTATAAACTTTTTACTACAAAATATATTAACAAAACGCTTTCCAAACAGCCATTCTCAATGGTCTATTCTTTGGCAGAAAAAATGCCTTTCTCTTGCATGGCCAAATGTGGGTGCTGTGACAGGTAAAACTCTTAATTTCAAAAATAAGGCTGAAATCTTAAGACATCTTCTTGTAATTTACAAATGATAGGTTTTATTTATTTATGTGATCTTCTGGTTTTATGGTTTCCATTTCAATTGATGGAAGAACTCCAAGAAGGTTATTTTCTGAGAATTCCCTTGTGGCTAAGGGAAAGGAGAAGAAGCATTGATGATAATGGTAACCATAGAAGGATTTGAAGAGAAATAATGTATCAGGTCTGTGTTTACAAGTGATTATTCTAGCAACACTGAAAGATGGATTGGAAGTGATAAAGATACAAAAACCAGTTAGGGGGCTGATGCATCTGTCAAGGATATGAACTGGAGGAGTGAGAGGGAAGTGGGGTCCAACAATGCTGATTGCTCAGTAGATAGTGAGACTGCAAAGTAGGGGCACCAAAAATATTTTTGGAATAGTTTGACATCATAGAGTTCAAAAAAGACATGAAGCTTTTCTTTATGGGAAAAATCCAAATTTTGTTGGACTTTCATTTAATCTGATCTTACTAGAAAAAAAGTTCTACCTTATGGCAAATAAAGCATGAAATTGTGTAGTGCATCTTCATGAATTAAAAGCATGGGATTGGGAATCCCATTGGCTGGTTCAAATATCAGCTTCTCCTATGACCTGCTGTATGACATTGGGCATGCTATTTAACTTCTCTGTGCCTTAGTTTTGCATATCAAAATTAAGTCTAATAAAAATACCCACTTCACAGTAAAACTGAGATAGTATATATAAAGTGCTTATCATAGAAGTTGTCAAAACACGTTACCTTATGTATCATTACTATTATTTGTATAACTCATTAATGTTTCCTATTTTTAAATGCATACATAGAATTTCATTTGGATCAATGGAATTGAACAAATTCAATGATGTTTGCATACATTCTAAAAATCAAATCAAATCAACTGGAGGTGTGTTTGACCATTCTGCTAATGAAGTTCCATATTCTACAAGAAAACTAAAAAATCATAACATGCATATTGCAATACTTGTGGTGGTGGAAAAAAATACACTTGTTTCCCCACTAATTTTTGTAACATTCCAGTGAGAATCTCATTTAGAATGGAGAACTGAAGTTTAGAAGAGAGAAAAACCATGGTTACTTCACAGCTTAAACTCAATTGAAGACAGTGGTGTGTGAGACAGGCATCATCATCACCTCACAAATTTTGGTTCAACAAATATTTGTGGAATAACTACTACTTGCCTGGTACTGTGTGATTTGAGTCCTTTTTGGGTTAATTGGTCAAGCTTTTTTCTATGGGTTCAAACTGTACAATGAACTCTAACCAGAAAATTTACAAACACATGCTTCTCATAACAAAAATGCCTAGGAAACTGAGTGGCACCTTTCTGATTCACAACAGCCTGTAAAATCTTAAATCTTCCCAACCTAAATTATTCCAAAAATATTTTTGTTGCCCCTATTTTGCAGTCTCACTATCTACTGAGTAATCGGCATTATTAGACCCAATATCCCTCCCATTTTCCCAGTTTACATCCTCAACAGCTGCATTAGTCTCCTAACTAATTTTTCTACCTTTATTTTCATCACTTCCAATTCATTCTTCACAGTGTTGCCAGAATAATCTCTGGTAAACACAGACCTAATCATATGTCATTTCTTTTCCAAGCTTCCCATCAACATCAAAGATAAAACTCTTAATTTCTTAGCAGGACACTCAAGGTCCTTCCTAAATTTGGTAACGAAATATTTTCTTGAATCATTTCCAGATATTTCACTCCTGTCCCTCCTAGCCTCCAGATCTCTAGCCAGAGGACTCATCATATGTGCCATGTAGTTTTACATCTCCTTACCTTAACTCTTGCTGCATTCTCTGCCTTTTCCCCATTCTCTTTCACTGACATTATGTTTTGTCATTTCACTAATTTGTTACAGTTGCTTTTGTCCTTCAATATCTTACTCAAATGTCTCTGATTTAGCTATTTCCAACTACCCTCACACTCATAGCAGAAACAATGACTCCCTCTTTGGATTTCCTGTGTAAGTTAGTTTAAAAACACATAAATCACTTTCTACACAGTATTATGATTAGAGCTTGTTTTCTTGTTAGATCTGAGTCTTTTTGAAAACAAGAACTGTGTCTTCTACCCTTCCCCCTTTCCAATTCTATGGAGTTGAATTAAGCATGTTTTCTATGTGGTGCCGCCAGTCTCTGGACAGGAGAGGAGCTCTAAGCACCACTCCATTTCCATTGGAGCCTCTTTTCCTTCACTCCCTTTCTTGTCTTCCCCAACTCCCAAACTCTGTTCAGAGAGAAGGTGGAGCTAATTTGGTTGGTCAGAGGGAAACACTGATGGAGTCAAAGGTACCACTTCCTTGTTGATAAAGACACTACAAGCTGTGCCCTCCAATCCCTCCTTCACTGTAAGTACCAGGTCTGGTCCTGGTGGGCAGCTGTAGCTAAGATGGAGACAAATGGGTCCAGAGACTCCTCTTGATTCTTGAGACTGAGCCAAGTCCTCAGCCCAGCTGTTCAGAGAGCTTTGTGACAGGACACGGGGGGCCAGCCGACAGGAATTGAGGCATGTTTAAATTTAGCATTTGTCATCACCTCTGGGTACATGGTTTCTTGGGAGTCTCATGTGGAAAAAGAGGTGGGGGCCAGAAATAGAAGTTGGAAATTCTAGGTCATTTGATTCTAGTATCTTGTAATGCCATCAAAACTAACCCTGATCGCTAACAGCAGAATAGGGCAACCATATTTTGCATACTGAGATTATCACACTAAAAAATTCCTCTGTTCTCTGACTTACCTTGCGAGGTTCAATTGGTTTAATCCATAAGCCTCCTTACCGCAGAACTTTTCAGTGTGTAGTGATTAGGTGGGATACCAATTGGGATGAGGTTGATAATAATAAAATCATGTTATTTAATAACTTTTTCTTAATCTTCCTGGAATTTTTTGGGTAATTTTAAAGAAATTGCACCCTCATTTTTTTTCTGCTTGTGCCTATAGAGGTTGTTTCTTAGCAATATTTCAAACCTATCGTCTGTTGACCCTTACTTTCTCACACGCTCATGAGGGTAGAGCCAGTTCTTACTAAGTCAAGTCTAACATAAGGTGATCATTCTTTCCCAATCTGCATGTTTAAAGGGTGAAGTTATAGTCTCTGTTCAACCTTATATATAATGCTTGACTTGATCTCAAATTTATCACATTTCAAGCAAGGTGCCACCTAATTTTAGTGGGTACTCGAAGGGAAAGTGGGTCATTCACTTCAAAGCTGAAGCTATAAGCTATTCATGTACTGCACCAAGTCACAATCTCTTTTCATGTTCCATGTTAAAACTGTAAGCAGCCACATGTACGTCATTGTAATTGATACTACAGCACTGCTCTGCCTCGGCTCTTTCATCTTCAAATGTATATAAACATTCCCCTGGTCTCACAAGTTTCTATTTCTTTCATTGATAACCGATGTTTATGAGCTGGGCATGCTGTCCCTAGTAATGAAAGACTGCAGGCTGCAATGAAAAGTACCTGGGCTTCTTTTTTTACAATACAGAACAAGAGCATTTGTTGTTGTTGTATTATTGTATTTCTGAATAAAGTCTCTCTTCGCACTGTAAACAAATCAAATGAGCTTGTGTTGGATTTTATTCATCTGAATTGTGGTTAATGCAGTCCTCAGCTATGGCATTACTTATGGCCTGCCCAGGACTGCTCAAGAGCTGGCTTTGTGATTTACCTGACTCAGTATGTGATCAAGCATCTCCATTATTGTAATAAAATGAGAACTTTCAAGATCATGGTCATGCAATAGAGAAAACAATTTTACCTCAGCACTCAAGCTCAAATGCTACACTAATCTACAGTAATTCTGTTACTGCATTTGGAAGCAATTCCTTCTATTCACTCAGAGATAACGGTTAAGAATACAATAGGCTTCCTCCTGTCTTTTCCCCCAGTGAGCAAAATATGCTGTTCATTGCAAAGAAACCTAGCAGTAGTAGGCTGTAGTGTTTGCTTCTATGTGAATTAGCATGTGCTTGAAGACCATCAGGAGGCTTGGTTTGTATTACGAGGTTACTGTGGAACATGTACTTGGGGTATAGGACACGCAAGCAAAATATGCACAGGGAGGAGATTATTACCTTCCTCAGATTTTAGAGAGGAATCTTAAAAAAGCTTCTTTGACTCCAGAAGTCCCACCAGTGCAACTCTGGCTCAAGAACTGCGCTGCCTGGTTGGTTTTGGAATCATTATGCAAAGGAAATTATTTGATAAACAAACATTACACATTTGCTCTCTGTGTTCCAGTATGTATTGGACTCATTGATTATTCGTTTTGTGTTTTATGTTTAAACCTTGCTTGCAGATTTAAATAAATCACCTTAGGTAGAAGAACATGAATTTCACTTAAGAAAACATAATTCTTAACTTTCTAAACTCACATTTTTGGTATTAACAGTTTTACATCAGAAATGCTCCCTTCCATGTCTGTCTATAAACTGTCATGTAGTGATTTCACATCCTTCCCATCCACCTAGAGTGAAAGAATAGCAACTTAATAAATAACAACAAATATGAGCTATATAGTAATTTAACAATACTTCTCTTTTTCTACTAAAATCAAATTTAAAAAAATTTTCTGTTTTATCAATCTTCTTTGACAACTACATTATGGGAAAACATCTTTTAAAAAACATAATTTTGGACTTATTGACCTTTACTCTAATAAAACAAAGCAGATCATCTAGAAATGACAGGTTATTTTACAGTTGGTATCATTGGGTCTCTTAGTTAAAATCTCTGTTAAATGTTAAGCATTTAGGCTGGGAATGTGATTCTCATCACCGTATGGTGTCAACTTTCACACAAACAAGCTAAAATAAACATGAACGATGTAAGGCTTATAACTGGAGAAATCAACAATATCTGGGGAATGTAAAAGAGGAGGAGTTGGATATCCATAGCCAAAAGAATTCAAGGAATGAAAATCCCAGGCTAATCACCCCAGACATCTTTGCTTGATTTGGTGAAAACATGTTTTAAATGATGGGATGTGTAGATTAAAAATAGGAGCAAGTCAAAGTACAACTCAATCTTTTCTAAACTGGGGAAATGAGGTCACAGTGATTATTCAAAAGAGAGAGCTAACAAAGGGTATTACAGAACCTACTTTTTCCAACTCTACCTCTGTCTTTCCTAAGATTCTCATGTCATATGATAGCCATTTTTTTCAATTTTACTGATATGATTGACATATAACACTGTATATGTTTAAGGTGTACTGCTTAATATTTGACTTACACATATTGTGAAATGATTACCACAATAAGTTTAGTTAACATCCATCATCTCATATAGATACAAAAAAATGTTTTTTCGTGCAATGAGAACTCTTACAAATTACTCTTTTAACAGCTTTCAAATACACCATATGGCAGTGTTAACTACAGTCATCATATTGCACATTACATCCCTAGTACTTATTTATCTCATAACTGGAAGTTTATACATTTTGACCACCTTTGCGTTAGCTGTTTCTGAAGTGAAATGACATCATTGTATTTAATGTAACAAAAAAGGAGGGGACTTTGCATATTTTACAATAGGAAGAGTAGTTTATTTTTCATACAACGTGAAACCAAGAACATTACTGACTTTTAAAGGCTTAGTTTCACAGGATAAAGCCATCAGATTTCTTTCCTGTCTGTGTAAGAATAGCTCAAATCCTTAGATTTTGCTGCAAAGCTTTAGTTTAAGAAGTACTGAGTGACATCCATTTGCCAAAAGCTGTGCTTGTTTTTAATATTCAAAGAAAGTACAAAGGAGTAAGACTTGAAGTATTGAAAGTATTCTCTCCATGTGTCCTTCTCTTGTTAACTGACACACATGCAGATATGTTTCCCCATCCTCTAGGAGTAATAGCTGTTCCTTTGCCTATACCTTTATATGTAATTTCCTCCTTTCTGTTCAATTACAGTTCTGAATATGACACCTAGGAGAGACAGAAGAGGTTCACTTTCTAAAGTCACAAGCATGGAAGTAGATACTGGAGGTTTAATGTTGTGCCATAAACCAGCAAATAGTGTAACATGTCACTCAGACATCTATACTTCTAAACTCCTGACATTCTTCCTTTTGAACTTCTCTTGTACAAATGCAAGCAAGCAGGAGAGACAGAATCGCCTCTTTAGGAATATCATTACAACATTTATCTCCATTCCTTGCCTTCTCTACTCCACCCCACCCTAACTTTTTAGTTAGGAAAGTTGAAGCTTTTAAGTAAAGCTTGAATACTCAGGGAAACAAGTTCAGAGGATTCTTTCTTGACTTTGCAGTTTCTCAGCTTGAGCTGATATTAGGTATCCCTGACTACTGTCAGCCTTAGAAGATCTGTCATCCAGTCCTTACTTCCTGGATGAAACACCACCAGCTGTACCTTTGAAAGCCTCAATGCTTTATAGTCTCAACATTTGGACTTGCTTCTCACAGACTGTTATCTGCCTTGAGTTCATGCTCTTAGAAGCATATATTCTAAAGGATTTCTCACTAACATGAAGACCCAAAGCACTGAACAATATAAAAATGCTGCTTTTCCTACCTTTACAAATATCATTTAAATAGTTCTCTCATATGTAAATATAACTTCCCTATCCAAACTCTTTTTGGGGAACCATCTGTAATAATATGGAAATGTTCATGTGGGATCATATGTTTATCCCCCTTCCCTTTCCGCTGACAGTTTTGGCATCTATATCCAAGGTAAACCTGGGGGTGCTTCCCTCCTACATTCATCTGTACTTTCTTAATTCAGGTTATTAACTACATGACAACCACAGAGATTTTAACAAGTATAATAAAGACACTGATGTATTGAAAAGGTTATTTTGAATAGTGCTGAAAATATTTGTGATGACAAGATTATTTTATACACCAAATGTATACTTTAGGAGAGAGGTTCTAAATTCAAAATTCTTGATGAAATGTCCAGGATATATGCAAAGTATAAGAATAAGAATAACCCAAGCAGTTTTCTTCCCTCCAGTTTTGGGTGAAGGTGACACAAGAATCTGGTCTTCAACTCTCAGAAAAAAAGGGGATATTCTAGTTTGCTGGTGTTTGGTATTCTTTTCTTAATTAAGTCAGGTTTTGAGAGGTAAACATGCTACATGTATATGTTATCAGTCATTCAGCCCCCATGACCTGACTCATCCCATGTGTGCACAGCCTGTGATATTCATTGTCCTGACAGACACTTTTCTCACAGGAAGGGGCAGGGAGAGGAAAAGCTGAAACATCCTTGGTAGTTTCCAGAAGGAGCATGTTTTTCTCTTCTTCTAGTAAAATCCTTAATATTTGCTAAGAGCCAGTAGCAGGAGATGCAGGTTTTGTAGGGTCTAAAGCTACAATATTGGGGGATTATTTCCTTAAAAAGATTACAAAATTCATAAGTAATGTTAATTTTTGTTTTCCATGAGGAAAATAAATCACAACAAATTATAAATTTTAAAGTGCTCCTTCATAGGACAATGTGCAATCATTTTCTGTAGAGAGAGTAGAAAGATAATTCTGTTTTTCTTCCAGCAATGTTGATTGAAATTTCTTTTTATTGTCTTTATATTGCTAATAATTTAGAATATTTTCTTTTAGGGTCAAAATCATTATAATAACATGATGTAAATCCTATGGGAAACCTCTATCAATTTTTTTTTTACATGTGAGCTATAAGATTTGTAAGGATTTTCCACAGATGAGCTTTCTGCTCAGTTGTCTTGTTCCTCCTCCATTACCCTCTTCTTTCTCGGTGCCTGCTACATAGGACTCATCCATTTTGCAATCTGTATCTGGCTCTGTGCTCTGGGTCATGACACAGAGTAAATTAGGCAATTCACAACAGGAGTATTCCTGGAAGCCATTCATATACCAGGAAAGCAACAAGTACGTTACTTAGAACTTATGTGACATTAATATTCTTCTCTAAAATCTCAGGCCAATTGTAGCCTGTACATAAAGCAGTAATATTTATAAATTAAACTCTCTTTTAGCCTCATCTCCCAAACCTTATATCTATGCCAATGCCACTCAACACAAGGAGAAGGAGTTGAAGAGGGAACTGTAGTGGAAAGGGACTGGTCTTAACCAATTGCAGCTAAATATCTTACTTTTGTAAACTTTACAAAAACTCATGACTCCTTGAATGACATCCCCTTATAAGGCCTGAGATGGGCCCATGCAAGTGAGGTGTCCTGAAGCCTAATTACTTTGATGCAAAATCCAGATCTGGAGGCAAATGGTATTTTAATGTTTTTTTTTTAAATTGAAGTATAATCGACTTACAATATTACTTTAGTTTCAGGTGTACAATGTATTAATTCAATACCTATTTCACTCAGACTTCTAGACTTTTCCCCTCTAGCAACCACCAGTTCGTTCACTGTATCTATGAGTCTGTTTCTGTTTTGTTTGTTTTGCTTTTCAGATTCATTTCAGAAATCAGACTGTATTTGTCTTTCTCTGTCTGATATATTTCACTTAGCATAATACCTTTTAGGTCCATCTATTTTCTTGCAACTGGAAAGATTTCATTCTTTATATGGTTGGGTAATGTTCCATTGTATATATGGAACACAGATTCTTTATCCACTCATGTAGGTTGCTTCCATATCTTGGCTATCATGAATAATGCTGCAATAAACATTGGGGTACATATATCTTTTCAAATTAGTGTTTTTATTTTCTTAAAATACTCAGAAGTGAAATTACTGGATCATATGGTAGTTCTATTTTTAATTTTCTAAGGAACTTCCATACCATTTTCCCTAGCGGCTGTACCAATTTACATTCCCACCAACAGTGTATGCGCATTCCCTGTTCTCCATATCCTCACCAACACTTATTTGTTGTCTTTTTGATAATAGCCATTCTGAGAGGTGTGAGGTAATATCTCATGGTGACTTTGATTTACATTTCCCTGATTGTTAGTGATATTGAGCATCTTTCAATGTGTTTTTTGGCCATCTGTATGTCTCCTTTGGAAAAAATGTCCATTCAGGTCTTCTGCCCACTTTTCATTTAGGTTGTTTGTTTATTGATGTTGAGTTTTATGAGTTCTTTGTATATTTTGGATATTAACCCCTTGTTGCATAGATTATTTGCAAATATTTTCTCCCATTCAATAGGTTGCCTTTTTGTTTTACTGATAGTTTCCTTCAATGTGCAAAAACTTTTTAGTTTGGTGTAGTCCCATTTGTTTATTTTTGCTTTTGTTTCCCTTGCCTGAAAAGACAATATCCCCCAAAATATTGCTAAGACCCATGTCAAAGGGCATATTGCCTGCTGTCTTCTAGGAGATTTATGGTTTCAGGTCTTATATTTAAGTTTTTACTCCATTTTGAGTTTATTTTTGTATACGGTGTGAGGAAGTAGTCCAGTGTGATTCCTTTCCCTGTAACTGTCTAGTTTTCCCAGTATCATTTATTGAAAAGACTGTCTTTACCCCATTTTATATTCTTGCCTCCTTTGTTGAAGATTTATTTTTCATATGTGTGTGGTTTATTTCTGGGCTCCTTACTGTGTTCCATTGATTTATGTGTCTGTTTTTGTGCCAGTGCTATACTGCTTTCATTACTGTAGCTTCAGAGTATAGTTTGAAATCAGGGAGCATAACACCTCAAGCTTTGTCCTTCTTACTCTAGATTGCTTTGGCTATGGAAGGTCCATACAAACTTTAGGATTATTTGTTCTAGTTTTGTGAAAAGTGCCATTGGTATTTTGATAGGGATTGCATTGAATCTGTAGATTGTCTTGGGGAGTATGGTCCTTTTAACAATATTAATTCTTCTAATCTATGAGCACAGTATATTTTTCCACTAGTGTGTGTCATCTTCAGTTTCTGTCATCAATGTCTTACAGTTTTCTGAGTACAATTCTTTTACCTCCTTGGTTAGATTTATTCCTAGACATGTTATTCTTTTTGATGTGATTGTAAATGAGATTGTTTTCTTAGTTTCTCTGATAGTTTGTTGTTAATGTATAGAATTGTGGATATTAATTTGTATCCTGCAACCTTTACTTGATGAGTTCTAAGAGGTTCTTGATGGCATCTTTAGGAGTTTCTTTAAATAGTATCAAGTCATCTGCAAACAGTGACAGTTTTACTTCTTTCTTTCCAGTTTGGTTTCCTTTTATTTCTTTTTCTTGTCTGATTTCTATGGCTAAGACTTCAAATACTATGTTTAATAAAAATAGTGAGAGTGGGCATCCTTGTCTTGTTCCTGATCTTAGAGAAAATGTTTTCAGCTTTTCATAGTTAAGTGTGATGTTGGCTGTAAGTTTGTCATATATGTCTTTTATTATGTTTTGGTATGTTCCCTCTATACCCACTTTGTTGAGAGTTTTTAATCATAAATGGATATTGATTTTATCAAAAGCTTCTTCTGCATCTATTGAGATCATCATGTGATTTTTATTCTTCAATTTGTTAATATGGTATTTCACATGGATTGATTTGCAAAAACTGAACCATCCTTGCATCCCTGGGATAAATCCTACTTGATCATGGTCTATAATCCTTTCAATGTATTGTTAAACTTGATTTGCTAATATTTTGTTAAAAATTTTTGCACTTATATTGACCAGTGAGATTGGCCTGTAATTTTCATTTTCTGTGGTGTCTTTGTCTGGTTTTGGTATCAGGGTGATGCAAGCCTCATAGAATGAGTTTGGAAGAGTTATCTTTTCTTGAAATAGTTTGAGAAGGATAAGTATGAACTCTTCTTTAAATGTTTAGTAGAATTCACTTCTGAAGCCATCTGGTCCTGGACTTTTTTAGGGGAAGGATTTTTTTTTTTATTACTGATCCAATTTTATTACTGGTAATTTGTCTGTTCATAGTTTCTCCTTCTTGCTGATTAAATCTTGGGAGACAGTACATTTCTAGAAATTTATCCATTTCTTTTACTTTGTTCATTTTATTGTTCATAGTAATATCTTATGATTCTTTGTATTTTTGTGGTGTCACCTGTAACTTCTCCTCTTTCATTTCTGATTTTATTTATTTAGCTCTCTCTCTTTTTTTCTTGATGAGTCTGACTAAAGGTTTATCATCTTTTTAACTTTTCAAAAAAACAAGTTTTAGTTTCATTGATTTTTTTTTCCATTTTCTTTTAGTTGCTATTTCATTTATTTTTGCTCTGATCTTATAATTTCTTTTCTTCTACTAAATTTGTGTTTGTTTGTTGTTCTTTTTCTACTTCCTTTAGGTATAAGTTAGGTTGTTCATTTGAGATTTTTCTTCTTTCCTGAGGTGGGTTTTTATTACTATTAACTTCCCTATTAAAACTGCTTTTTCTTCATCCCATAGATTTTGTATCATTGTGTTTCCATTTTCATTTGTCTGCAAGTATTTTTTTTTTAATTTTCTCTTTGATTTCTTTAGTGAGTAACCCATTAGTTGTTTAGCCTCCACATGTTTGTCTTTTTTGCAGTTTTTCTTGTAGGTGATTTACAGTCTTATAGTGTTGTGGTAAGAAAAGATGCTTTGTACAATTTCAGTCTTCTTAAACTTACTGAGACTTGTTTTGTGGCCAAGAATGTGATCTATCCTGAAGAATGTTTCATGTGCACTTGAAAAGCATGTGTATTCTGCTGTTTTTGGATGGAATGTTCTATTAAATTTATATGTTCTAATGTGTCCTTCAAGGCCAGTGTTTCCTTACTGACTTTCTGTCTGAATATTCTGTCCACTGATATAAGTGGGATGTAAAGGTCCGCTACTGTGACTGTTATTTTCAGTTTTTCCCTTTACATTTGTTAAATTTACTTTATATATTTAGGTGCTCCTATCTTGGATGCATACATATGTAAAACTGTTATATCTTCTTGTTGGATCCATCTCCTATTATTATGTAATATCCTTATTTATGTCTTGTTACAGTCTTTGTTGTAAAGTATATTTTGTCTGATGTAAGTATTGCTTCCCCAGTTTTTTTGTTTGTTTCCTTTTTCATAGAATATCTTTTCCATCCCCTCACTTTCAGTCTGTGTGTGTCTCTTGTAGGCAACATATATATGTCTTATTTTTGTATCCATTTAGCTACTGTATGTCTTTTGGTTAGAGCATTTAGTCCTTTTACATTTAAAGTAATTATTGATAAGTATGCACTTATTGCCATTTTGTTAATTGTTTTTGGGTTGTCTTTGCACTTCTTTTTTCTTCCTTCTTCTTTTGCTCTCTTTCCTTGTGATTTGTTGACTGTATGTGGTGTTGTGTTTGAATTTCTTTCTCTTTTTGTGTATGTGTATCTATCATAGGTTTTTTGGTTTGTGATTACAATGTGGCTCACATAAATGTATATAAATATAATAAATATGTGATTATTTTAATTGATGACCTCTTAAGTTTGAATGCATTCTAAAGACCCTGCACTTTCACTCCAATGTAACATTTAATGTTTTTGACATCACATTAACATCTTTTTGTTTTGTGTATCCCTTAGCTACTTACTGTGGATATAAATGATTTTACTACTTTTGTCTTTTAACCTTTCTACTGTCATTAAAAGTGGTTGATCTATTACTTTTACTGTACGTTTGCCTAAACCAATGAGATTATTTCCTTTTGTAATTTTTGTATTTGATTGTGGTCTTTAATTTTTCACTTAGAGAAGTCCCTTTAACATTTATGGTAAAGCCCATAGTGGTACTGAACTCTTCTACCTTTTTCTTGTCTCTAAAACTATTGATCTTACCTTCAAATCTGAATGATAGCATTGCTTAGTAAGGCATTTTTTGTTTTTGGTTGGAAATAAATGTGTTTATTGTATGAAAATGTTCTTACTGTTTTTAAACTCTAAACTGTTTTGAACATTTTTTTTAATTTTTATTTTTATTGGACTATAGTTGATTTACAATATTGTATAGTTTCAGGTGTACAGCAAAGTGATTGAGTTATACATATACATATATCTATTCTTTTTCAAATTCTCTTCCCATTTATGTTATTACAGTATATTGAGCAGAGTTCCCTGTGCTATAGAGTAGGTCCTTGCTGGTTATCTATTTTAAATATAGTAGTGTGTATATGTCAATCCCAAACTCTCAATTTATCCCTCCCTCCTTACCTTTCTCCTTTGGTAACCATAAGTTTGTTTTCTAAGTCTGTGAGTCTGTTTCTGTTTTGTAAATAAGATCATTTGTCCTTTTTTTTTAAGAGTCTTCATATAAGCAGTATCATATGATATTTATCTTTCTCTGACTTACTTCAATTAGTATGATAATCTCCAGTTCCATCTGTGTTGCTGTAAATGGCGTTATTTCTTTCTTTTTCATGGCTAAGTAATATTCCATTGTATATGCAACACCTATCCTTCTGAAACTCTTCCAAAAAATTTCAGAGGAAGGAACACTCCCAAACTCATTCTATGAGGCCACCATCACCCTGATACCAAAAGCAGAAAAAGATACAAAAAAAAAAGAAAATTAAAGGCCATATCACTGATGAACATAGATGCAAAAATCCTCAACAAAATACTAGCAAACCAAATCCAACTATACATTCAAAGGATCATACACCATGATCTATCCTTGGATTTATCCTAGGGATGCAAGGATTTTTCAATATCTGCAAATCATTCAGTGTGATACACCATATTAACAAATTGAAGAATAAAAACCATATGATCATCTCAATAGATGCAGAAAAATATTTTGACAAAATTCAACACCCATTTATGATGAAAACTCTCCAGAAAGTGGGCATAGAGGGAACATACCTCAACATAATAAAGACCATGTATGACCAACCTATAGCCAACATCATACTCAACAATAAAAGCTGAAAGCATTTCCTCTAAATTAGGAACAAGACAAGGATGTCCACTCTCGACACTTTTATTCAACATAGTTTTGGCAGTCCTGGCCACAGCAATCAGAGAAGAAACAGAAATAAAGGTCTATAAATTAGAAAAAAAAAGAAGTAATACTGTCACTGTTTGCAGATGACATGATACTATACATAGAAAATCCTAAAGATGCTACTAGAAAACTACTAGAGCTCATCAATGAATTTGGTAAATTTGCAGGATACAAAATTAATACACAGAAATCTGTTGCATTTCTATACACTAACAGTAAAAGATCAAAAAGAGAGATTAAAGAAACAATCCCATTTACCATCACATCAAAAACAGTAAAATACCTAGGAACAAACCTACCTAAGGAGGCAAAAACTTGTACTCTGAAAGCTATAAGACACTGATGAAAGAAATCAAAGATGACACAACAGATGGAAAGATATACCATGTTCTTGGACTGGAAGAATCAATATTGTCAAAATGACTATACTACCCAAGGCAATCTACAGATTCAATGCAATCCCTAACAAATTACCAATAGCACTTTTCACAGAACTAGAACAAAAATTTTAAAATTTGCATGGAGACACAAAAGAACCCAAATAACCAAAGCACTCTTGAGAAAGAAAATCGGAGCTGGAGGAATGAGGCTCCCTGACGTCAGACTATATTACAAAGCTACTGTCTTCAAAACAGTATGGCACAAAAAAAAACAGAAATATACATCAATGGAACAGGATAGAAAGCCCAGAAATAAACCCACATACTTATGGTCAATTAGTCTATGACAAAGGAGGCAAGACTATACAATGGAGAAAAGACAGTGTCTTCAATAAATGGTGCCAGGCAAACTGGACAGCTACAAGTAAAACAATGAAATTAGAACTTTCTCTAACACCATCCGCAAAAATAACCTCAAAATGGATTAAAGACCTAAATGTAAGACCGATACTGAGTAGAGTATTTGAGGTTGCAGTTTTTTTTTTTTTTCTTTCCTTTCATCATTTGGAATATATTGTGTCACTCCCTTCTGGCCTGCAATGTTTCTAATGAAAAGTCAGTTAACGGTCTTACTGGGGTTCCCTTATATATAACTACTTGCTTTTCTCTTGTTTCTTTTAAGTTTCTCCCTTTAATTTTTGTCATTTTAATTTTGATGTGTCTTCTCTTTGGGTTCATCTTGTTTGGGACTCTTTGTATTTCTTGGACCTAGGTTTTCACAGGTTACAGAAGTTTTCAGGTATTATTTCTTCGAATAAGTTTTCTGCGCCTTTCTCTCTCTCTTCTTCTGGGACCACTATAATGTGAATATTACATCACTTGATGTTGTCCCAGAGGTCTCCTAAACTATCCTCATTTTTTAAAATTCTTTTTTCTGTTAAGCTTGGGTGATTATCACCACTCTGTCTTCCAGATCACTGATCCCTTCCTCTGTACCATCTAATCTACTCTTGATTCCTTATAGTGTATTTATTTCTGTTATTTTACTCTTCAGCTGTGTTTATTTCTTGTTTATTTTTTCTAACTGTTTGTTAAACTTCTCACTGTGTTCATCCATTCTTCTCCCCAATTTGTTGAGCATCTTCATGTTCATTACCTTAAGTTCTTCACCAGGTAGATTGCTTATTTCCACTTCTCTTAGTTCTTTTTCTGGGTTTTGTCTTGTTCTTTTTTTGGAATATGTTCCTCTGTCTTCTCATTTTGCCTAATTATCTGTGTTTATATCTATGCATTAGTTAGGTAGGTTATGTTTCCCAGTCTTGGAGAAATGGCCTCATGTAGGAGACATCTTATGGGTCCCAGAAGCACACTTCTCTCTGGTCATCAGAGCCATATGCTCAAGGGTGCCCCTTGTGTGTGCTGAGTGGGTCCTTCTGTTGTGGTTGGGCTGACTACTGTGGGAGTGCTGGTATGCAAGACTGGCCCCTGGACAAGTTGGCTGCCAGGTCCTGCTTCCTGTGGTTGCTGCTGGTCTGTTGGTGCTTTGGGTCAGGCCCTGGTATGGCTGGCTGCACAGCCTTGGAGGTCCTGGGGCTGGCGCTAGCCTACTGGTGGGTGGGGCCTGGTTCTAGTGCAGCTGGCTGCTCAGTTCTTGGTGTCCCAGGACTAGTGCTCACTGGCTTGTGAGTGGGAGGACTAGAGGGAAGACTCCAAAATAGTGCTTGCTAACACGATTGTCCTTATGGTAGAAAGAGCTCCCCCAAAATGTTGTCACTAGCATCTATGTCCCAGGCAGAGTTCCAGTTGCCTTCTGCCTCTCTGGAAGACTCTTCAAGATCAGCGAGTGTGTCTGACGCAGACTTCTTTTCAAATTACTGCCTCTGTGCTGGGTCTCAGAGCTTGTGAGATTTTGCGTGTGACATTTAAGAGTGGAGTGTCTGTTTCCTATGGTCCTGTGGCTCTCCTGTATTCAAGCTCTGCTGGTCTTCAAGACCAGATGTTTTGGGGGCTTGTCTCCTTGGTGCAGGACTCCTGGGTTGGAAAGACTGATGTGAGGCTTGGACCCATCACTCCTTGGGAAGAACCTCTGCAATTATGATTATCCTCCTGTTTGTGGATCACCTACATGGGGATGCACGTCCTGACTATACCACATCTCTGCCCTCCTACCCATCACACTGTGGTTCCTTCTTTATATCTTTAATTGTGGAAAATCTTTTCTGTTAGTCTTCAGGTCATTCTCATAAATAGTTGCTCTGTAAATGGTTGTAATTTTGGTGTGCCCATGGAAGGAAGTGAGCCCAGGGTCTTTCTACTCCACCATCTTGGCCACACCTCCTACTTTAATATCTTTACTTAATACACATTTTTCAAAAATTTATTGAGATAAACTTATATACCATAAAATTCTGCATTTTAATATACAATTCAGTGGATTTTACAAGGTTGTGCATCCCCACTATCTAATTCCAGAACATTTTCATCACCCCAAAAAGAAACCTTGTACCTGTTAGCACTCACTTATTTCACCCTCTCACCAATTCCTTTGAACCACAGCATTAGTCATGTGCTCCAGATGAACAGAACCAATAGGATATAGATAGATAGATAGATAGATAGATAGATAGATAGATAGATAGATGATATAGATATAGAGAAAGAGATTTATTATGAGAGATTGGCTTAAGTGATAATGGAAACCAAGATGTCCCACAATATGCCATCTGCAAGGTGGAGGTCTAGGAAAGCCAGTGGTGTTATTGCAGTTCAAATCTGATGGCTGAGGATTGGAGGGCTGATGGTATAAGTCCTACTCTGAATATGAAGACCCAAGAACCAGGAGTGCTGATGTCTGAGGGTAGAAGAATATGGATGACTCAGCTCAAGCAGAGAGAAAATTCACCCTTCCTCCAACTTTTTGTTCTATTCAGACCCTCAAGAGATTGGATGATGCCCACTTGCACTGATGAGAGCTATCATTACTCAGTCTAATAATTCAAATGCTAATCTCTTCCAGAAACATGCTCACACACACACTCAGAAATAATGATTACCAGCTATCTGGGCAACCCTTAGCCCAGTCAAGTTAACACATACAATTAACCATTACAACTACTAATCTACTTTCTATCTCTATGTATTTGTTGATTCTACACATTTCATATGGATGAAAACATATAATATGTGTCCTTCTGTATCTGGTTTCTTTCACTTTGCACAATGTTTTCCAGGTTCATCCATGTTGCTGCATTATCAGTACTTCATTCCTTTATATGGCTGAATAATATTTCACTGTATGAATATGCTACATTTTGTTTATTTGTTTCTCAGTTCATGGACATTTCTGTTGTTTTCTACTCTTTGGCTATGATGTATTATGATGATGAACATTTTGGTACATGACTCTTTTTGAATTATGGTTTTCTCAGGGTATATGCCCAGTAGTGGGATTGCTGGGTCCTATGGTAGTTCTATTTTTAGTATTTTAAGGAACCTCCATACTGTTCTCCATAGTGGCAGTATCAATTTACATTCCCACCAACAGTGCAAGAGGGTCCCTTTTCTCCACACCCTCTCCAGCATTTATTGTTTTTAAATTTTTTGATGATGGCCATAGTGACTGGTGTGAGATGATATCTCATTGTAGTCTTCTGCCCATTTTTGGATTGGGTTGTTTGTTTTTTTTGATATTGAGCTGCATGAGTTGCTTGTATGTTTTGGAGATTTATCCTTTGTCAGTTGATTCATTTGTAAATGTTTTCTCCCATTCTAAGGGTTGTCTTTATGCCTCATTTATGGTTTTCTTTGCTGTGCAAAAGCTTTTAACTTTCATTAGGTCCCATTTCTTTATTTTTGTTTTTATTTCCATTTCTCTAAGAGGTGGGTCAAAAACGATCTTCCTGTGATTTATGTCATAGAGTGTTCTGCCTATGTTTTCTTCTAAGAGTTTTATAGTGTCTGGCCTTATATTTAGGTCTTTAATCCATTTTGAGTTTATTTTTGTGTATGGTTAGGGAGTGTTCTAATTTCATTCTTTTAAATGTAGCTGTCCAGTTTTCCCAGCACCACTTATTGAAGAGGCTGTATTTTCTCCACTGTATATTCTTGCCTCCTTTATCAAAGATAAGGTGACCATATGTGTGTGGGTTTATCTCTGGGCTTTCTATCCTGTTCCATTAATCTATATTTCTGTTTTTGTGCCAGTACCATACTGTCTTTATTACTGTAGCTTTGTAGCATAGTCTGAAGTCAGGGAACCTGATTCTTCCAACTCTGTTTTTCTTTCTCAAGATTGCTTTCGCTATTTGTGGTCTTCTGTGTTGCTACACAAATTGTGAAATGTTTTGTTCCAGTTTCGTGAAAAATGCCACTGGTAGTTGGATAGGGATTGCATTGAATCTGTAGATTGCTTTGGGTAGTAGAGTCATTTTCACAATGGTGATTCTTCCAATCCAAGAACATGGTATATCTCTCCATCTATTGGTATCATCTTTAATTTCTTTCATCAGTGTCTTATAATTTTCTGCATACAGGTCTTTTGTCTCCTTAGGTAGGTTTATTCCTAGATACTTTATTCTTTTTGTTGCAGTGGTAAATGGGAGTGTTTTCTTAATTTCACTTTCAGATTTTTTGTCATTACTGTATAGGAATGCCAAAGATTTCTGTGCATTAATTTTCTATCCTGCTACTTTACCAAATTCATTGATTAGCTCTAGTAGTTTTCTGGTAGCATCTTTAGGATTCTCTATGTATAATATCATGTCATCTGCACACAGTGACAGCTTTACTTCTTCTTTTCCAATTTGGATTCCTTTTATTTCTTTTTCTTCTCTGATTGCTGTGGCTAAAACTTCCAAAACGATGTTGAATAATAGTGGTGAGAGTGGGCAACCTTGTCTTGTTCCTCATCTTAGAGGAAGTGCTTTCAGTTTTTCACCATTGGGAATGATGGTGGCTGTGGGTTTGTCATATATGGCCTTTATTATGTTGAGGAAAGTTCCCTCTATGCCTACTTTCTGGAGGGTTTTTATTATAAATGGGTGTTGAATTTTGTCAAAAGCTTTCTATGCATCTATGGAGATGATCATATGGTTTTTCTCCTTCGATTTGTTAATATGGTGTATCACGTTGATTGATTTGCGTATATTGAAGAAACCTTGCATTCCTGGGATAAACACCACTTGATCATAGAGTATGATCCTTTTAACGTGTTCTTGGATTCTGTTTGCTAGTATTTTGAGGAGGATTTTTGCATCTATGTTTATCATATGTTTATTTGTTTATCAGTAATATTGGCCTGTAGTTTTCTTTCTTTGTGACATCTTTGTCTGGTTTTGGTATCAGGGTGATGGTGGCCTCGTAGAATGAGTTTGTGAGTGTTCCTCCCTCTGCTATATTTTGGAAGAGTTTGAGAAGGATAGGTGGTAGCTCTTCTCTAAATGTTTGATAGAATTCACCTGTGAAGCCATCTTGTCCTGCGCTTTTGTTTGTTGGAAGATTTTTAATCACAGTTTCAATTTCAGTGCTTGTGATTGGTCTGTTCATATTTTCTATTTCATCCTGGTACAGTCTCAGAAGGTTGTGCATTTCTAAGACTTTGTCCATTTCTTCCAGGTTGTCCATTTTCTTGGCATATAGTTGCTTGTAGTAATCTCTCATGATCCTTTGTATTTCTGCAGTGTCAGTTGTTATTTCTCCTTTTTCATTTCTAATTCTATTGATTTGAGTCTTCTCCCTTTTTTTCTTGATAAGTCTGGCTAATGGTTTATCAATTTTATTTATCTTCTCAAAGAACAAGCTTTTAGTTTTATGGATCTTTGCTATCATTTCCTTCATTTCTTTTTCATTTATTTCTGAACTAATCTTTATGATTTTTTTCCTTCTGCTAACTTTGGGTTTTTTTGGTTGTTTTTTCTCTAATTGCTTTAGGTGTAAGGTTAGGTTGTTTATTTGAGATGTTTCTTGTTCCTTAAGGTAGGCTTGTATAGCTATAAACTTCCCTCTTAGAACTGCTTTTGCTGCATCCCATAGGTTTTGGGACGTTGTGTTTTCATCATCATTTGTTTCTAGGTATTTCTTGATTTCCCCTTTGATTTCTTCAGGGATCTCTTGGTTATTAAGCAGTGTGTTGTTTAGCCTCCATGTCTTTGTATTTCTTACAGATTTATTCCTATAATTGATATCTAGTCTCATAGCGTTGTGGTAGGAAAAGACACTTGACATGATTTCAATTTTCTTAAATCTACCAAGGCTTGATTTGTGACCCATGATATGATCTATCCTGGAGAATGTTCCATGAGCACTTGAGAAGAATGTGTATTCTGTTGTTTTTGGATGGAATGTCCTATAAATATCAATTAAGTCCATCTTGTTTAATGTATCATTTAAAGCTTGTGTTTCCTAATTTAATATCATTTTGGATGACCTGTTCATTTGTGAAAGTGGGGTGTTAAAAGTCCCCTACTATGATTGTGTTACTGTCTATTTCCTCTTTTATGGCTATTAGTATGTGCCTTATATTGAGGTGCTCCTATGTTGGGTGCATAAATATTTACAATTGTTATATCTTCTTCTTGGATCGATCCCTTGATCATTATGTTGTGTCCTTCTTTGTCTCTTGTAATAGTGTCCGTTTTAAAGTCTATTTTGTCTGATATGAGAATTGTTACTCCAGCTTTCTTTTGATTTCCATTTGCATGGAATATCTTTTCCCATCCCCTCACTTTCAGTCTGTATGTGTCCCTAGCTCTGAAGTGGGTCGCTTGTAGACAGCATATATACGGGTCTTGTTTTTGTATCCATTCAGGCAGTCTATGTCTTTTGGTTGGAGCATTTAATCCATTTACATTTAAGGTAATTATTGATATGTATGTTCCTATTCCCATTTCCTTAATTGTTTTGGGTTTATTATTGTAGGTCTTTTCCTTCTCTTGTGTTTCCTGTCTAGAGAAGTTCCTTTAGCATTTGTTGTGAAGCTGGTTTGGCGGTGCTGAATTCTCTTAGCTTTTGCTTGTCTGTACAGTTTTTAATTTCTCCGTCGAATCTGAATGAGATCCTTGCTGGGTAGAGTAATCTTGGTTGTAGATTTTTCTCTTTCATCACTTTAAATATGTCCTGCTACTCCCTTCTGGGTGGCAGAGTTTCTGCTGAAAGTTCAGGTTTTATCCTTGTGGGGTTTCCCTTATGTATCACTTGTTGTTTTTCCCTTGCTGCTTTTAATATTTGTTCTTTGTATTTAATTTTTGATAGTTTGATTAATAAGTGTCTTGGCATGTTTCTCCTTGCATTTATCCTGTATGGGACTCTTTGTGCTTCCTGGACTTGATTAACTATTTCCTTTCCCATTTTAGGGAAGTTTTCAACTATAATCTCTTCAACTATTTTCTCAGTCCCTTTCTTTTTCTCTTCTTTTTCTGGGACCCCTATAATTCGAATGTTAGTGCATTTAATGTTGTCCCAGAGGTCTCTGAGACTGTCCTCAGTTCTTTTCATTCTTTTTTCTTTATTCTGCTGTGCAGTAGTTATTTCCACTATTTTATCTTCCAGGTCACTTATCCGTTCTTCTCCCTCAGTTATTCTGCTATTGATCCCTTCTAGAGTATTTTTTATTTCATTTATTGTGTTTTTCATCTCTGTTTGTTTGCTTTTTAGTTCTTCTAGGTCCTTGTTTAATGTTTCTTGTATTTTCTCCACTCTACTTCCAAGATTTTGCATAATCGTTACTATCATTATTCTGAATTCTTTTACAGGTAGACTGCCTATTTCCTCTTCATTTGTTAGGTCTGGTGGGTTTTTGCCTTGCTCCTTCATCTGCTGTGTGTTTCTCTGTCTTCTCATTTCACTTAACTTACTGTGTTTGGGGTCTCCTTTCCGCAGGCTGCAGGTTCATAGTTCTCGTTGTTTTTGGTGTCTGTCCCCAGTGGCTAAGGTTGGTTCAGTGGGTTGTATAGGCTTCCTGGTGGAGGGGACTAGTGCCTATGTTGTGGTCGATGAGGCTGGATCTTGTCTTTCTGGTGGGCAGGTCTATGTCTGGTGGTGTGTTTTGGGGTATCTGTGGCCTTATTATGATTTTAGGCAGCCTCTGTGCTAATGGATGGGGTTGTGTTCCCGTCTTGCTAGTTGTTTGGCATAGGGTGTCCTGCACTGTAGCTCGCTGGTCGTTGAGTGGAGCTGGGTCTTGACATTGAGATGGAGATCTCTGGGAGATTTTCACTGTTTGATATTACATTGAGCTGGGAGGTATCTTGTGGACCAGTGTCCTGAATTTGGCTCTCCCACCTCAGTGGCACAGCCCTGATGCCTGGCTGGAGCACCAAGAGCCTGTCCTCCACATGGCTCAGAATAAAAGGGAGAAAATAAAAGAAAGAAACAAAGAAGAAGATAAAATAAAATAATCTAAAATAAAGTAAAATAAAATAAATTTATTGAAATAAAAAATATTAAGAAAAAAAATTTTTTTAAGTAATTAAAAAAAAAAAAGGACAGACAGAACCCTAGGACAAATTGTAAAACAAAGCTATACAGACAAAATCACACACAGAAGCATAAACACACTCATAAAAAGAATAATGGGAAAAAGTATATGTATCTTTGTTCCCAAAGTCCACCTCCTCAGTTTGGGATGATTCATTGTCTATTCAGGTAATCCACAGATGCAGGGTACATCAAGTTGATTGTGGAGATTTAATCCACTGTTCTGGAGGCTGCTGGGAGGAATTTCCCTTTCTCTTCTTTGTTCACATAGCTCCCGAGGTTCAGCTTTGGATTTGGACCCGCCTCTGCCTTTACATCACCTGAAGGTGTCTGTTCTTCGCTCAGACGGGATGGGGTTAAAGGAGCAGCTGATTCGGGGGCTCTGGCTCACTCAGGCCCGGGGGAGGGAGGGTTACAGATGGGGGGCGAGCCTGTGGAGGCAGAGGTCAGTGTGACGTTGCATCAGCCTGAGGCGCGCCATGTGTTGTCCCGGGGAAGTTGTCCCTGGATCACGGGATCCTGGCAGTGGCGGTCGGCACAGGCTCCCTGGAGGGGCAGTGTGGATAGTGACTTGTGCTTGCACACAGGCTTCTTGGTGGCTGCAGCAGCAGCCTTAGCATCCCATGCCTGTCTCTGTGGTCTGCGCTGATAGCCGCGGCTCATACCCATCTCTGGAGCTCCTTTAAGTTGCTCTTTTAATCCCCTCTCCTCATGCACCAGGAAACAAAGAGGGAAGAAAAAGTCTCTTGTCTCTTCGGCAGCTCCAGACTTTTTCCTGGACTCCGCTAGCCGTGGCGCAGTAGCCGCCTTCAGGCTGTGTTCACGCAGCCAACCCCAGTCCTCTCCCTGGGATGCGACCTCTGAAGCCCGAGCCTCAGCTCCCAGCCCCCACCTGTCCCAGCCAGTGAGCAGACAAGCCTCTGGGGCTGGTGAGTGCTGGTCGGCACCGATCCTCTGTGCGGGAATCTCTCCTCTTTGCCTTCTGCATCCTTGTTGCTGTGCTCCCCTCCGCGGCTCTGAAGCTCCCCAGCTCCACCACCAGCGGTCTCCGCCCACAAAGGGGCTTCCTAGTGTGTGGAAACCCCCACTCACTCACAGCTCCCTCCCCCTGGTGCGGGTCCCGTCCCTATTCTTTGTCTGTTTTTTCTTTTTTCTTTTGCCCTACCCAGGTACGTGGGGAGTTTCTTGCCTTTTGGGAGGTCTGAGGTCTTCTGCCAGTGTTCAGTAGGTGTTCTGTAAGAGTTGTTCCACATGTAGATGTATTTCTGTTGTATTTGTGGGGAGGAAGGTGACCTCAGCATCTTATTCTTCCGCCATCTTGAAGCTCCTCTTGCCTAGTTTTAATTGGGTTATTTGTCTTTTTATTATTGAATTGCAAGAGTTCTTTACATAGTTTGGATACTTGTGTCAGATACATGACTTGCAAATATTATCTCCCACATAGGGGTGGTCTTTTTACTTTATTGAGAGTGTACAAGTTTTGTACTTCTTTGTTAAATATATTCTTTTTCATGCAATCATAAATTAATTATTTTTTAAATTTTATTTTGAGATTGTCCAGTGCCAGTATATAGAAATTGAATTAATTTTTATATATTGGTTATGTACCTTTAACCTTGCTGAACTATTTTATTAGCTTTAATAGTTTTGGGTTGTTCGCGTGCGGGTGCACGGGCATGTGTGTGTGAATTCCTCAGGATTTTCTCTCTATAAAATCATGTCTATTCTGCAAATAGAAATAATTTCCTCCTTCTTTTCCAATCTTGGGGTCTTTCATTTCTTTTTCTATGTTAAATAGAAGTGGTAAAACTGGATGATCTTATTCCTTATCTTTGAGAGAAAACATTCAGTCTTTTACAATTAAACATAAAACTAGCTATAGGTTTTGAGTAGATGTCCTTTACTGGATTGAGGAAGCTCATTTTTATTCTTCATTTATTGAAAGTTTTTATTATGAACATTTGTTAGATTTTGTTGAAAATCTGGAGAATTAATATTTTTATTTGACTTTTTTTTTTAAAGGAACTAATTTTTTTTTAAATTTATTTATTTTTGGCTGCATTGGGTCTTCGTTGCTGCCCACGGGCTTTCTCTAGTTGCAGCGACCTGGGGCTATTCTTGTTTGCAGTGAGCAGGCTTCCCATTGCAGTGACTTCTCTTGTTGCAGGGCACGGGCTCCAGGTGTGCAGGCTTCAGTAGTTGTCACACACAGGCTCAGTAGTTGTGGCTCAAGGGCTCTAGAGTGCAGGCTCAGTAGTTGTGGCACACGGGCTTAGTTGCTCCGTGGCATGTGGGACCTTCCCAGACCAGGGCTCGAACATATGTCCCCTGCATTGGCAGGCAGATTCTTAACCACTGTGCCACCAGGAAAGCCCTTTACTTGTATGTTTAAAATTTGTATGATTTATTGAAATACTTCTTTCATTTATTTTTAACTCATATTTTAAATTTTATTTTCTTAGTCTATTAGCTTTAGCATCACAAATTTTCTTAAGCTTACTTATCTTTATTTTCTTATACTTGTCTTCTTTTCTTCTTGAATTTTGTGATGTTTTATTAATGCCAAAACATAATGTTGTGTACTCGTGTATTATTTAAAAATTTACTCATATTTTAGCCATAATTTTTATCTTTGCTTAGAATAGTTACTATGTGCTCAGATAATACACAAACAAAAATAATAAGTCACAGTTCCTGACTTCAAGATGTTTACTCTCCATTGGCAACCAGATTTCAATTGTTCTTTGCATGTTTCATTTTAACCTTTACTCTTACAGTATTTTTTATTATTTTTACTCTATTAATGAAGTTGTATATTAATGATAGATAACATTTTTGATGCCTAATAATATGTGAGGTATTGTGCTTAGCCTGTTTCATAATTCATCTCTTATACACCATCGTGAGTTAGATACTATTACCACCTTAATTTTGCACATAATGAGATTAAGGTCCAGAAGTGCCAGTAAATTTACATAAGTTATATGGCAGCTAAGAACAAGATCTGGGATACAAATTTGCTCTTAATCATCATAATTTCCTGATTAACATTTCATTTTAAAGCCAAGTATGGTTAACTTCTTAAAGCCTAATTCCAGAGAAGTTTTGTAACAGACTGTACCAGGCATAACAATTCTAGAATTCTTGGAATAAATGTGTCTTGGCTTGCGGTAATGTTATGTCAAGTAAGATAAGACACAAATATTTTTGGTTCAAACAACCACATTAGAAGTAATTTCCCTTTAAACTATGTGTTTCTAAATCTTTCACATACATAAAGTCACAATGATCAAGAAAAATAACTAATCCAAAGAGAGTCTTCCATGATTTGTCTTCCCATGAACATTCTGTCATAAATATTAAGCTATTTGGCCAGGGATCCAAATATGGCATAATTAATAGCATTGCAGCTTAATTAGAATATTTCTATGCAAAACACAAGAAGACAGGAAAAACAATTTTATATTTTCAACTCCAACTTACAGCCTGAAATCTAGACCAATATTTGTAAACCCATGTATCTCTAAAACTCAACAAGTCCTGACCAATCTCATTCCCTTCATCCAAATGTTTTCCTTTTTCTGTAATCATTGTTTTAGTAACTGTTATTGCCACCCAACCAATTCCCAAGCCAGAACCTGGAAATCATGTACTTTTCTTTTTATATTTTAACCCCTATCTCTTCTGCTAAGCACATTCAACCAGTCCATGTCCTTTTAATTCATACTCCTAAACAGTTCTTATTTTATTCTTTCTTTTTATTTCCACAGCTACTGCCCTATTTTGAGGTTTGTCATCTCTCCCACATGCTATTCCTTCCAGTCTTCTGTCTCTTCAGAATTTAACCCTCAAATTTGACTTCTCTTCTCCTCTCCACTCATTCTCTACACTGCTGTCATGATTATCTTTTAAAAATTTAAATTTGTTCAGAAAAAATTATGCAAAATGATAGACAAAATTAAGAATTTTCAGTATGGCACATACAGTCAACTATAATTTTGTCTCTAATTAACTGTCCACCCCCACTACCTCTGGTTCTCACTTTGTGTGTAATTTTTAGATTATGTCTTCCTTCAGGCCATAACGGCTTATAAGTATGAATGAACTCACATTTTCAGTAATCAATGGTTTTAACCATCTTGCTAATTTCTATTCCCTCTAAAACCTCACTATTTTTCATGTATCCTTGGAGCTGTTTCATATGAGTTCATGGACATTCTTCTCAGCTGAGACTACCCTAGGGAAAAAGTTCTGTTGTTTTTATCCTTCACAATGGGAAAATTCTCTTGTCCATAACAGGAATTCCATTTCCTAATAATTCCCAATCTGCCACAGAGAGCCACTGTGAAATTTGTTTTCTTAGTGGTCCTCCATAGACCGGTAGTTTGTTATTTAGTCCTGGGGACATGTTGTAAAGTCTCGTTCTGTTATTCTGGCTTGCAATTTTATCAGATAATTTATCCATGTTCTTTCTTCTTCTTTTTTTAATTTTTTCAATTATTTATCTATTTTGCTTCTATATTTTTTCTTTTTTTGAATGTTATTTATTTATTTACTTTTTATACAGCAGGTTCTTATTGGTTATCTATTTTATGCATATTAGTGTATATATGTCAATCCCAATCTTCCAATGCATCCCACCACTGCCACCACCATCTCCCCCACCCCCACTTTCCCCACCTGGTGTCCATACGTTTGTTCTCTACATCTATGTCTCTAATTCTGCCTTGCAAACTGGTTCATCTGTACCATTTTTTTAGATCCCACAGTATGCGTTAATATATGATATTTGTTTTTCTCTTTCTGACTTAATTCAGAAATTTTATCAGATAATTTATCCAGTGTTCTTTCTCCATTTTTAAAAAGTCTCCTCTAGGAAGCCACCTCTCATGCCTCACCCTTTGTGCACTCTATGAAAACCTGTTCCTTAGTACGCTTACTTCATAGTCTTCATTATTTCACTTGTTTTATTTGATTTCACCACAAAGGCTACAGATTGTGTTCTCTATTTGTACTCCAGCATCTATCATAATGCCTGGAACATAGGTTGAACTCAATGTTAGTTCAATGTACAAAGAATATCCTTTCCAGTGTACACATAGAAAAGCATGATTTTGGAAACAATTTACTAACTTAAAAAATACTGCTTATTTTCCTACCTTTGTTTCTATCAAGAAAATTTTTTATGAATTTTATCAATTCATTATAAAAATTATATGCATTCAAATATCATTTTTAATTTTTAATAATTTAAATTTTCAAATATCATTACTGTGTGTCCAATTACAAACTGCAGAAAAAGTTAATTTAGGTGACTATGATTATGAAGAAAGAGACTCTTCAGACTCAGTGATGTGAGTCATTAATTAGACATCTCATTTATCACAAGACTTAACTAGAAAAAACAAAGAACAAGAACTAACACAGGATTCTGGTTTTGTTAGAAAAAAGTTCAAGGAATCTGTATTTAATCAAAACATACAAAACAATCTCCAGATACCGTCTGGCAACAAATTTAGAACTTGCAGAGCTGAAATGTTGATTTGCTTAGCTATAAATATTACCTTGATGAAAGACAGTCCTAACTCTGTCTTCTATCACTTTACCTATGATAAGAAAGTTACCATTGCATGTGTTTTCTTAGGAACCCATTAGATCTAACCTTTCTGGAAACATCCAGAGAGACATAATTATTCACCATGAAAAGAGATATCAGATTTTACAAAAAAATGCCTACAAAACAAAGGTGCAAAAAGAAAATGAGAAATAGAAAGAACAAGAGTGAAATTTTTATTCAAATCTAAGGACTAATCCAGCAGCTTTATGAAAAAAAAGAAAACTCCTTTTGATGTAATGAAAATTCTGAATTCTCAAGTTTGGGCACAGGGCCTATTCTGTGATATGTTAACTAAAAGAAAAATTTTCTTTTCCAAGCATCTGCTTTCCTTTTTTCCATTTCCATGGCAAGCTGTTTCAAGGTGCTTCATGAAAAGCTTCTCAAAACCAATGTGTTCTAAAAGCCACAAGTTTGATGACTGATAAAAGAGTCATGAGAGAGTTTTTGCATCTCTTCTTTAATAGAGATCTTGAAAAGCCAAATGACTGAGAAAGAGCATGATTCATCCTCTGCAAATGCTGAAGCGTATGTTTAACTGTCACCTACTGCATTTTGCAGCGGTACCTATTCAAAAGCTCCCCCAAAATATACAAGTACCGTTCTGAGAAGGGAGAAAAAAAAACTGAGTCATGATTAATCTCATACCGAACGTTCTTTCATTTATGGAGATTGTGAGTGTTTAAATGTTACAGATAGTCACAATTCTATTCCCATTATGTTAAAACTCATACAGTAAGTCCTCGGCTATATAGAACTCCCTGGAAATGAGTTATTCTGAACACTGAATGTTCCAGATGGCTTGGGGTTAACTCACTAAGTTCCAGCCAGAATATAGCATTTATCTCCAAAACAGACCAGGTTTTATCCATCTAAAATTTTTCAGAACATAGACCATGCTTAGAGATTCGTTAAAATTTACAAAGTTTATTCTATAAGTGTACACAGGTGCAAAGTATTTGGTAAAGTTCTCTGCACAGAGTAAATAATTCAAGAAGTAATAGTAACTGTTGCTACTGCTTCTTTGACTACAACTACTATTCCAAGATTCTTAATCTTTTTTGGCAAACATTGTGGTAGAGATAGACAATTCTTTGATCATTTGGCTGAAGACTACTTATAACAGAAAAGAATTAGATGGTCTAATTTGGATGGATGGATTATGCCATAGACTTTTATGTTCCCTCAAAATTCATGTGTTGAAACCTAATCCTCAGTGGGATGGTATTTGGAGGGCGGGTTTCTGGGAAATGATTAGGTCATGAGGGCAGAGCCCTTATGAATGGGATTAGTTCCCTTATGAAAAGAGACCCCAGAGAGATTCCTCACCCCTTCTGCCGTGTGAGGACACAGTGAAGAGATGAACCAGGAAGCAGGCTTTCTCCAGACTGAATCTGTGACACCTTAAGCTTGGATTTCACTGCCTCCTGAACTGTGAGGTGTTTTTTTAAGCTACCCAGAATATGGTATTTTGTTATAGCAGCTCAAACAGACTAAAACAGACTATATGGTGTTACACCATAGCTTTGTATAACTTGGCATCTACCAAAGAATTAGACAACAATACTCAGTAACTCGTATTATACAGGGCATATTAGCCATTGTTACATTGATCCATCAGCATGTTACAGAAGTCTTCCTGTACGTGAATGCTTGTTTCTTCCTTTAAGGTTATCATAATTTTCAAGGTTTCTTTCCTTTATTATTTGAGAGAATTATGTCTACAGCTTAGTGGAGTGATTGACATATAGTAGGCACAAAAATATTTGCTTAATAATGAATTCTGGAATGTCCTCTGATGCGCTGTGTTTGTACTTGACATTGCATAGGTTTCCATACTTTCCTCTCTTCTGTCTTATTTTGTAACTTCACTAGATTGGTAAATTGAATCATCTCTCAAGTTGTTAGACCATAGTGATTTGTATATCTTCAAAAGCTTCATAGTTTTTATAAATTCATTGTGATGTGGGACCATGTTATAGTCAACTTTATACAGCAGAGTCATTGTGGATTTTAATCTAGCCATCCAATGTTCATGAACAAAATAAGCATAATACTGGTGGTATTTTCTAATCATATTCTCCTGCTTCACTCCCCATCATAATTATTTCATTTTTCTACTCTAAGAGACTACAACTGTGTGGTTCAGGCAGATTGCTATTAGCCCATCCAAGTACTTTCTCTTCTATGATATAGGTAATAAACAATTATCATTCCCTCAATAAATTGTTACAACCTAGTGGTTGAGTGCAAGAGCTTTGGAGTGAGAGAAACATGGTTTTGAAGCCCAGCTCCACCATTAACTACTTTTGTGATCTTGGAAAATTGACATAACTTTCCTTATTCCCTGTAAACAAAGTTCATAAAAATCTATGGCTGTCAAATGGATCAAGTGAGTTAACTTCCAGACAACTTTAGGACAATGCTTGACACTTAGGTGCTAAGTACGTCAATGGGCCTTCAGATATCTTATGTATTATTCCTATGTGAGCCATGTGAAAAAAATTGAGGCACTGCTTTAGTCGTTGCTAGACATTGCAGCACTTTCTTTTTACACCACCATTTGAAATGATAAAAGAAGGTTTTGGCCGTTTTTGGCTCTTTGTTCATTGATCTTAGTTATTTCTTTATCAGCAAAGAGGTTTTTTTGTTTTGTTGTGTTTTATTTTGTTACTTTAGAAAGGGAATTGTTCCTGGAGCCTGAGAATTCTGGAAAGCTAATCTCTGGATAGTTGTAGCTTTAATTCACTAATATTGTACAAATTTAATGACCTATAGTTTTGAGTAGTGTGGTTTTTATGTATTATTTTATCAATCAATGCTTCTGATTTCTTTTTCTTTTTTTTTTTTTACAAATAAGTACAAAAGAAGTTTATTTCATTTTTAAATTTCTTCAAAAGTTAACATATAGTTTCTTTTTTTTGGAATTTTATTTAATTTTTATTTTTTTATACAGCAGGTTCTTATTAGTTATCCATTTTATACATATTAGTGTATATATGTCAATCCCAATCTCCCAATTCATCACACCACCACCACCACCCCCCTGCCACTTTCCCCCCTTGGTGTCCATATGTTTGTTCTCTACATCTGTGTCTCAATTTCTGCCCTGCAAACCGGTTTATCTGTACCATTTTTCTAGGTTCCACATATATATGTTAATATAGGATATTTGTTTTTCTCTTTCTGACTTACTTCACTCTGTATGACAATCTTTAGATTCATCCACATCTGTACAAATGACCCAATTTCGTTCCTTTTTATGGCTGAGTAATATTCCATTGTATATATGTACCACAACTTCTTTATCCATTCATCTGTTGATGGACATTTAAGTTGCTTCCATGACCTGGTTATTGTAAATAGTGCTGCAATGAACATTGGGGTGCATGTGTCTTTTTGAATTATGGTTTTCTCTGGGTATATGCCCAGTAGTGGGATTGCTGGGTCATATGGTAATTCCATTTTTAGTTTTTTAAGGAACCTCCATACTGTTCTCCATAGTGGCTATTATCAATTTACATTCCCACCAACAGTGCAAGAGGCTCCCCTTTTCTCCACACCCTCTCCAGCATTTGTTGTTTGTAGATTTTCTGATGATGCCCATTCTAACCATTGTGAGCTGATACCTCATTGTAGTTTTGATTTGTATTTCTCTAATAATTAGTGATGTTAGCAATCAATACTTCTGATTTCTTAATATTATCAACTTGGGTGAAGGGGAGAAAGAAGGAAAACATTCTTTTCTTTATAGTTATAAATTTTATGTTTGGTTAAACATTTCCCTGGGGTTATACTTGTAGAAATGTATGTATCTTGCTTTCCATATTTAAAAATGGGCTAATATATCTGAGGAGAAGCACAGTTTATTAGGAATGAGGCAAGGCACAACAAGCTAATCATAGAAAGCCATAAATGTTCTACTGAGCATAAATGATCACAGAAAAATACTGCAAGCATCTGAGGTCACTTTTATTAAGGTCACATAGGATTTATGTAAAACAGTAAAAAAATACAATAAAAAAACTTCACAGACTTTTCTGATTATGAAAACATCTTAAATTTCTAAACGAACACATAGATTCACATTTTAGTCTTATGCTGGAGTGTTCCAAGGCTCCATCCTGGGACCTCTTCTTTGTTCTCATTTAATCCATAGATGATTTCATAAAATCTTATGGGTTTTAAAGACCTGAAAAAATACTTCACAAAAGCCAGTAAGCAGAGGAAAAGCTGTTTAATTACATTAGGAAATGCAAATTAAAAACCACAATAAGATACTGCTCCACACCCAATTAGAATGGCTAAAATCAAAAAGACTGGCAACACAAAAAGTGTTGGTAAAAATATGGGCTAACTGTAACTCTCATACATCCCTGGAAAACAGTTTGGCAGTATCTTACAAAGTTAAATATACAGATAATATATTCAGCAATTCTACTACCAGGGATCTTCCCAAGAGAAATGAAGGTGTATGTGCACAGAAATATTGGTATGTTCATATCAGTTTTATTCACAATAACACAAACTGAAAATAACCCAAACGTCCATCAGCTGATGAACACATAAACAAATTGTCATGTATTTATACAATGGTATACTACCTAGAAATAAAATGCATCAAACTCTTGATATTTAAAAACATGAAAGAATCTTACAGATATAATATTAAGTAGAAAATGTCTGAGACAAAAGATATATGATTTCATTTGCATGAATTTCTAAACAGGCAAAATTGAGTGAGAGCAAAACACTTCAGATCACTGGTTGCAGGGTGAGGAGTATTGACTGGAGAGGAGCATGAAGGAACTTACTAGGGTAAAGGGAATATTTTCACCTTGAGTGGGATGATGAGTACATGGGTGTTTACACATTTATCTAAATTCTAACTGGACTGTAATATTGGGACATATTGCATATACATTATTTGCATTAGAATTTGCCCTAAAAAGATCAATTAAATTCATTTTAGTTCATTCATTCATTCAAAATCTGTTTCATACTAGGGATAACAATAACCGAAAGAGAGGTATTTTCTTCTTTTTGACTTCAGAAGCTTACAGATTTGTAGGAAAAGCAGATGTTAAAATATTAAAAAATAAGTATATAATTACAAACTGTGATGTGTATACTGTGAAAAAGACATACTGAGTTATATGGTAGCCTATAACAGGGATTCTCAGTTTAGTGCAAGGGTGGGGGTTGGCAGGGTGGGGAGGATGACGATGTCAGGGGGGAATTTTCCTTAAAGGAGGTATTTGTACTATCTAGTTAAGAATGCAGAACTTGGAGTCAGACTACCTAGGTTGGAGTTCTGGATCTATCATTCACTACGTGTGCAACCTTGGGCAAACTCTCTAAGCCTGTTTCTTTATCTGCAGAACACATATTAACAGTACCTATGTTAGAATTTATTTCAAGTATCTAGCATGACCAAACTGAGTGGAGGTTGTGGTGGACACAAACTGGTGCTTTTTTCAGTGGAAGGAAGGGAATAGAAGATAACTTTGAGTCGTCTGAAGGGAAGATGGAGGTGAGAAAATAGAGACACTTAGCATAAAAACTCTTTCAAGGAGTTTTGATGTGAAGGTGAGCAGAGAGAAGGGACAGTGGTTGGAAGACCTCAAGAGACCAAGGGAGAATTTCACTTATCTCTTTTTAGAATGAGAGACACTCTGTTATGCTTCTAGGAATGACCAATTTCTGAGGGGAAAACTGATGATGCAGAAGCAGGAAGGTATAATTGTGAGAATGAAGTCCTTATGTAGGTGATCGATGCTACAAAACAGTAACCAACAGATAAATTGGTGGGTATAAGATGAGTTCCTCACCAGCATTTCCAAATTATGCTGAGTAGGTGGAAGAAAACAACATAAACCGTGTTATCACATGGTGTTAATTTTCACTCAGAAATATTGGGAGGGGAAGATGAATTATGGCCTAAAAAGATTTATAAAGATTATGTGTGAATATAGTTTACACATACTGACCTTGTTTTGAGTCAGGAGACACTTATCTAAACAATAAGTAGCAAGTCTAGAATTTAAAATCATTTCTCATGAACATTCTAAAAAACAAACTTGCCATTTAAACTACTGCCATACATTATCTTAAATTTGTCAGACATTTTCAGAAATATAAAAAGTAATTTGAAAGATTCTGGTCAGAACCAACAAAAAATAAAATAATTCAGAATATTCCCAAGTTCTACTATCAGAAACTCAAGACTTGTAAATCAAATCAAAAGTACTTTAAAAATGAGAAAAAATAAAGAGGAAAAGTTAACTTTAAAAAAATCTGGTTGGAGAAATGTTTTTCTCATCTTCTTAATATCAAACACATACACACATTCTAAATTTTGTTCAAAGCTCCTCTTGTATCATATTTCCAGTGATATACATGGAATCAAAGAACTATAGCAACACAATACTTACAGTTTTATGCCAATCTATATATTTTAAAGCTTGAATATATATCTGCTACTTTTACTGGTATTAAAGAATCTACCATTTAGTCATTCAATTCCTTATTAACAATGCTTTCTCTGGGTTTAGTGTAGTGCAATTTACCAAGATTTTTTCACTGAGACTATTGTTATTGTTGATTGGAAGGATTCGGTCCTGAGTTTAAACCACAGCTCTGTTGTATAGAAACTGTGTGGTCCTGAGCAGTTGATTCAGCATCTCCAATTCCTCCTGTAAATTGTGGATAGTATTTGAACCTACCTGATAAGATTATTGTGAGTACTAAATAAAGTAAAATATTTAAAGCATGATTCCTGCCACATAGAATAAATAAATAATAGCTGACATATTATTGTATTATTCTGTATAATACACACAAAGAAAGCCCTATTCAGTGATGTTATTACTGACATATTATATATGAGAGGAAAGTGAAGATGAGTTAAGAAGAAATACGCAAGATAACGAGGGGGCAGAGTCAAGATGGTGTACTAAGAGGATGCAGAATTCACGTCTCCTCACAACTAGGGCACCTACCAGGTACCAGTGGGGGACCACGGACACCTAAGGAGACAGGAGGAACCCCCAGCAACCGGGTAGAATGTGGGGCGTGGGGGGAGTGAAGGAGCAGGAGAAGTGGAGGTGGGATGGGACTGGTGCCCCTGAGGGGTGGCTGGGGGAGGGGAAGGGATCCCACGCCAGAAAGAGGAAATTGTGGAACCATTGGGAGGGCAGAGGATAAAAAGGGAGCATGGCCAGGTTTCCCCTGCCCACTTGGGCCGCCAGGAGCCTACTGAGATCCCGGGCCTGATCCTCTGCCCACCTAGGCCGCCTCCAGCCCTGCAGGTCCTGAGGGAGTGTGAGGGGGGGAAGGGGGAGCAAAAATAAAGGTCAGACCTCTGGGACCAGCACCCCTGAGGGGTGGCTGGGGGAAGGAAGGAGTTCCTACACCCAGTGGGACCCACCCGTGGTTAGGGGTCCAGCAGCGACGGGGGAGACCCTGGGGGAGAGAGTGGGGGAGAGGCAGGAAGGAATGAAAGGGAACAGGGCAAGTCCTCTCCCTGTCTACTTAGGCACCGGGAAGCCTGTTGGGCTCCCAGAACTAATCCTCTGCCCTCAGAGCCTAAGCCCCTCCCCTACACCCCACCAGGGCCCCACCTCTACACTCAGAGACCCTCTCCAATGAGCTGGGCCTAAACCCCACCCACACACACTCACTCAGGGCCCCACCTCCTAACTCTGGAACCCCACACTCCACAGCCCTCCTTCCCACGTGCTGCCTCTCCCCTTCTGTGCAGGTCCAAAGCAGAGGCCCCGCCCCACGCTTGAACATTGCCCTGCTGAGGCCCCGCCCCATGCTCGAATGTCACACCCCCACCCACCTAGGTCCTGTCCCCCAAACCCCACCCCTGCCTAAGTTCCATCCCCCACCCCCTACCCCCGCCTAAACTCTGCCCCCATAACCAAGGCTTTATTCTTTTCTTTTCTTTTTTCCTCTTTTAGACTGGGGTTCTGTTTTATCTTGTTGATTCATTGCTGTTGATTCTTTTAAATTTTTATTTTTCCTAATAAATCTTTTTCCTAATTTTATTTTATTCTTTATACTTTGTTAGTGATAGATCCTTTTGGCTTGTTCCCTCCCCCCCTTTTTTTTTCTGTTGTGGTTTTATTTTACCTTGTTGCAGTTGTTTCAATTATAGCTTTATTTTTCCTAATATATTTTCTGTCTTCCTAATTTTATTTTATTTTTTATTCTTTGATATTGTACTGTTCCTTTTTTTCTTTCAGTCTTCAATTTTTTTTTTTTTTTCCCCACAACATGAAGCTTGTGGGATTTTTGTTCCCAGGCTGGAGTTTGGGCCTGGGCTCCTGTGGTGGTAGCTCTGAGTCCAAACCACTGGACTAACAGAGACCCTCAGATCCCAGGGAATATCAATCAAAGTGAGAGGTCTCCTGGAGGTCCTCATCTCAGCACCAAGACCCAGCTCTATCCAACTGCCTACAAACTCCAGTGCTGGACGTCTCAGGCCAAACAAGAAATAAGACAGGAATACAGCATGACCCATCAAAAAAAAAAAAAAAAAAAAAAAAGAAATGACAAAAAAATATGCTACAGATGAAGGAGCAAGGTAAAAAGCTACAAGTCCAAATAAATGAAGATGAAATAAGCAACCTACCTGAAAAAGAATTCAGAGTAATGAAAGCAAAGATGATCCAAAATTTCAGAACCAGAATGGAGAAAATAAAAGAAACATTTAAAAAGGATCTAGAAGAACTAAAGAGCAAACAAACAGTGATGAACAACACAATTACTGAAATTAAAAATACTCTAGAAGGAATCGATAACAGAATAACTGAGGCAGAAGAACAGATAAGTGAGCTGGAAGATAAAATGGTGGAAATACTGCCAGGGAGCAGAAGAAAAAAAAATGAAAAGAATTGAGGACAGTCTCAGAGACCTCTGGGACAACATTAAATACACCATTTGACTTATAGGGGTCCCAGAAGAAGAAGAGAAAAAGAAAGGGTCTGAGAAAATATTTAAAGAGATTATAGTCAAAAACTTCCCTAACATGGGAAAGGAAATAGTCAAGTCCAGGAAGCACAGAGAGTCTCATAGAGGATAAACCCAAAGAGAAACACACCGAGACACATATGAATCAAACTATCAAAAATTAAATACAAAGACAAAATATTAAAAGCAGCAAGGGAAGAGCAACAAATAACATACAAGGGAATCCCCATAAAGTTAACAACTGATCTTTCTGCAGAAACTCTGCAAACCAGAAGGGAGTGGCAGGACATACTGAAAGTGATGAAAGGGAAAAACCTACAACCAAGATTACTCTACCCAGCAAGGATCTCATTCAGATTCGATGGAGAAATTAAAACCTTTACAGATAAGCAAAAGTTAAGAGAAATCAGCACCACAAAGCCAGCTTTACAACAAATGCTAAAGGAACTTCTCTAGGCAGGAAACACAAGAGAAGGAAAAGATCTACAATAACAAAACCAAAACAATTAAGAAAGTGGTAATTGGAACATACATATTGATAATTACCTTTAATGTAAATGGAATAAATGCTCCAACCAAAACACATAGACTGGCTGAATGGATAAAAAAACAAGACCCATACATATGCTGTCTACAAGAGACCCACTTCAGACCTAGGGACACATACAGACTGAAAGTGAGGGGATGGAAAAAGATATTCCATGCAAATGGAAATCAAAAGAAAGCTGGAGTAGCAATTCTCATATCAGACAAAATAGACTTTAAAATAAAGACTATTACAAGAGACACTACATAAGGATCAAGGGATCAATCCAAGAAGAGAATATAACAATTGTAAATATTTATAAACCCAACATAGGAGTACCTCAATACATAAGGCAAGTGCTAACAGCCATAAAGGGGGAAATTGACAGTAACACAATCATAGTAGGGGAGTTTAACACCCCACTTTCACCAATGGACAAATCATCCAAACAGAAAATAAATAAGAAAACACAAGCTTTAAATGACACATTAAACAGGATGGACATCGTTCTCAATGGTGAAAAACTGAAACCATTTCCACTAAGATCAGGAACAAGACAACGTTGCCTACTCTCACCACTATTATTCAACATAGTTTTTGAAGTTTTAGCCACAGCCATCAGAGAAGAAAAAGAAATAAAAGGAATCTAAATCTGAAAAGATGAAGTAAACCTCTCACTGTTTGCAGATGACATGATACTATACACAGAGAATCCTAAAGATGCCACCAGAAAACTACTAGAGCTAATCAATGAATTTGGTAGAGTAGCAGGATACAAAATTAATGCACAGAAATCTCTTGCATTCCTATACAGTAATGATGAAAAATCTGAAAGAGGAATTAAGGAAACACTCCCATTTACCACTGCAAAAAAAGAATAAAATACCTAGGAATAAGCCTACCTAAGGAGACAAAAGACCTGTATGCAGAAAACTATAAGACACTGATGAAAGAAATCAAAGAAGACACAAACAGATGGAGAGATATACCATGTTCTTGGATTGGAGGAATCAACATTGTGAAAATGACTATACTACCCAAAACAATCTACAGATTCAATGCAATCCCTATCAAACTACCAATGGCATTTTTCACAGAGCTAGAACAAAAAATTGCACTATTTGTATGGAAACACAAAAGACCACAAATAGCCAAAACAATCTTGAGAAAGAAAAATGGAGCTGGAGGAATCAGGCTCCCGGACTTTAGACTATACTACAAAGCTACAGTAATCAAGACAGTATGGTACTGGCACAAAAACAGAAATATAGATCAATGGTACAGGATAGAAAGCGCAGGGATAAATCCATGCACCTATGGTCACCTTATCTTTGATAAAGGAGGCAAGAATATACAATGGAGAAAAGACAACCTTTTCAATAAGTGGTACTGGGAAAACTGGACTGCTACATGTAAAAGAATGAAATTAGAACACACCCTAACACCATACACAAAAATAAGCTCAAAATGGATTAAAGACCTAAATGTAAGGCCAGACACTATAAAACTCTTAGAGGAAAACATAGGCAGAACACTCTATGACATAACACTTTATGACACTCTATGACATATGACAGAACACTCATAAACATAGGCAGAACACTCTATAACACAGCAAGATCCTTTTTTACCCACCTCGTAGAGAAATGGAAATAAAAACAAAAATAAACAAATGGGACCTAATGAAACTTAAAAGCTTTTGCACGGCAAAGGAAACCATAAACAAGATGAAAAGACAGCCCTCAGAATGGGAGAAAATATTTGCAAACAGAGCAACCAATAAAGGAAAAGGATTAATCTCCCAAATATACAAGCAGCTCATGCAACTGAATATCAAAAAAACAAACAACCCAATCCAAAAATGGTCAGAAGACCTAAAGAGACATTTCTCCAAAGAAGATACACAAATTGCCAACAAACACATGAAAAGATGTTCAACATCACTAATCATTAGAGCAAAGCAAATCAAAACTACAATGTGGTATCACCTCACACCAGTCAGAATGGCCATCATCAAAAAATTACAAACAATAAATGCTGGAGAGGGTATAGAGAAAAGAGAACCCTCTTGAACTGTTGGTGGGAATGTAAATTGGTACAGCCACTATGGAGAACAGTATGGAGGTTCCTTAAAAAACTAAAAATAGAACTACCATACACCCCAGCAACTGCACTACTGGGCATATACCCTGAGAAACCATAATTCAAAAAGAGTCATGTACCACAATGTTCATTGCAGCACTATTTACAATAGCCAGGACATGGAAGCTACCTAAGTGTCCATTGACAGATGAATGGATAAAGAAGATGTGGCATATATATACAGTGATATATTACTCAGCCATAAAAAGAAATGAAATTGAGTTATTTGTGGTGAGGTGGATGGACCTAAAGTCGGTCATACAGAGTGAAATAAGTCAGAAAGACAAAAACAAATACCATATGCTAACACAAATATATGGAATTTAAAAAAAAATATGGTTCTGATGAACCTAGGGGCAGGACAGGAATAAAGACACAGACATAGAGAATGGACTTGAGGACCCGGGGAGGGGGAAGTGTAAGCTGGAAGAGAGTAGCTTTGACATATATACACTACCAAATGTAAAATAGCTAGGTAGTGGGAAGCAGCTGCATGGCACAGAGAGATCAGCTTGGTGCTTTGCGACCACCTAGAGGGGTGAGAGGGATATGCAAGAGGGAGGGGATATGGGGATATACGTATGCATATAGCTGATTCACTTTGTTACACAGCAGAAACTAAAACAACATTGTAAAGCAATTATATTCCAATAAAGGTGTTTAAAAAAAAAAAAAAAGAAGAAGAAGAAATATGCCTCCCAGGCAGTTTTATGGCCATAGACTAGAGCTTGGATATGAGGCCAGTATTAGACTCTTTGATTGAAGATTGTACATGTGGAAGCAATCTATTGACTCTGTAGAATGGTTGTTGTGATTTTTAGCATCAGATCTCCTAGGATAATGTTTTAAAAGAAAATTTATGCTGAAAGAATTAAAACATACTCAAAAATAAAAAGAAAAGTACAATGAACCTCTTTATACTACCATCCAGTTTCAATAATTGTTAAAGATTTGAAAATGGCAACTTTTGAAGTTCCTTCTTCTATGACAATGTTTCTCCAAGGAAAAAATACTCACAACTTCTAAAATGATATGTGAGTTAAATGTCACAAATTAAATACTAGTCATGTATTATTCAGCAGATATTTACTAGGTTTCTTAGATGTACCAGGCACCATGCTAAGTGTTGGCATGAAATGGTAAAAAAGACAGACACCTCTCTGTCTAGGGAGAGATCTATTTGCATCATCACAACCAAGTGCATCTCAGAAAGCTGTAATTCTTTCATTTATGCAACTCACCAATTGTTTCATAGTTACTGAGGGGAAACATGGAACACAGTAAGAGCACCTGACATCTAAACCTAAAAATGTATTATGAGAGCTGTTATTGCTAAAGATTAATTCTATCAGTTAGCTAGTGTTAACTTCACTTTTGTGATTGCTTTTTAAAAAATCTACAGCATTCATAGCCTATTCTGCTTATATATCAATAATAAATCCAATTAGTTAAATCCGGTTAGGGTTAAATGATTCCAAATTTCCAAAAATCTATTCAGATTAACAATCATATTGTTATCTTACTGAAAATTAACAATCATATTGTTATCTTACTGAAAATCATATTGTTATCTTACTGAAAATCTATTCAGATTAACAATCATATTGTTATCTTACATTTGGTAGTGTATATATGTAAGCTTTATTAGAGCACAGAAAAAGTTGTTGTAGTAACACTAATAAAATTAGAGAAGTATCATTCACTATCTTTCATTTATTTCTTTAATTATAGTTACTAAAATACCAAAGACCATTTCAAGCTAGAGATCCCTCCTACAGTTCCTCTGTTGTATTTGGAATTGCCACACTGTCTCCAGAGGAAAGTTCTCTGGCTTAATACTGGTGCCATATTGTCTGTTGCAAAGTCAGCGCCATTTCTCTTCATCTTAGCGCTTCCTTGTGTTGCACAGGCTGGAAGCTTGAGAACTAGATTTCTCAGATTTCCTGTCAAAAGAGTTCTAGGTATGATTCTTCTAATGAGAGGTGAGAGGCAGTGATGAAACTTGAAAGGCGGAAAGGAAGCAGAAGCCATGTCATCATTCTGGCTGCAATGGGACTATATGTGGGTTTGGGCAGATGTGACATATTTGCAGCAACCTCCAGGTATTTTCTTTTGAAGCATTGGCTTCATTGCTGGAGGGAATGGTGATCATTGCCATAAGCTCTTGGCAGTGTCTGTACCTTCCTGCCTCCTTAGAGAGGTACTGAGATCTAGTGGTAGCTGTTCCTTATCTCTGTTCCTTATCTCTTTCAATAGTTTGATAAACATTAATGCTCTGTATCAAATCCTTTTCTACTTACTTCAAGTAGACAGAGAAGTTTCTGTTGGACAGACAAATTATTTCTATCAGAGGAGATGATGTAAATTGAAAAAATAGTAGACCTAAAACTTTTTATAAGTATTTTTATGATCACGTTATGTTCATGTTATGCTGATCTTTCATTTAGGCCAAAAGTAGGTATATAATATGCACTCCTTGAATCAATTTTAACTGACTAAAGAAATAGTATTTGGATAAATTCAATATGTGGGAAAGAAGAGGCTCATAGAGAAATAAACGATTTTTTAGAATATCAAAACAAGGACATATAATGTTTTCATTTTGGTATTGTTCAAATAAAAAAAGTTGATAAAAATAGAAATGTCAACTTATAAGTAAACTCCTTTTTATGTTTTGTTATTTCATACTAAAAGCAGATTTTCTAATATTGACATGTTTTTGTGGATTTTTAAAAATATTTTTTCCAGATTGTACACCAACTAAATAAATGATAGAATGTCTAACTACCACCCAGACTGGAATATTATCAACTTAAAATAATTTATTCATCTAGGTATACTATTGTTTTATAAATTAAAAAATTCTGGTCATAGGTGTGATCAAATCTAGATTATATTTTGTTTGTAGAGAGGTTCTATTAATTGAAATTATTCTTGCTCACCCTCCTGAATTAACAAAATGTTACTGACAGTCATCACAGTCTTACAGGTCACAGTTGTTATGAAAATATGGTTGCTAGGATACCTTCTTTATTTCATTGTCATGTTACACCAGTCTATCAATTAATAAAGAAACACTCAAGTTAATTCTCAGGCATATTTATACACATTCTTAGCATATGATTTCCCTTATCTCCAAGTGGTATTTCTCCCTCTAGCATTCACCTTTCACTCCATAAAATATTAAACACGAGGTTATCACACCAGTTTACAAATTACAGCAATGATGCACGTCTTCTACTTAACCTTTCCATTCATTTTCCAACATTGTGAAGTTCTTACAGCAAATACCCATGCGTAGAGTAAATTATTCTTTTTACTTCTCAGATTTATTTCCAAGAACATTGATGCCTGGAAAAAAAATACACGTATGGAATTGATGTCTTTCGTTCTTTCTAAGGGAAAAAGCAGAACAGGAAATCACTTGAAAGTCACTCCCGCATCTTTAGGTATTCACAACTCTTCCCAGGTTATTGCTTTACATTTTAGGGTTTGATTCACAGATGTCTGATGTGGGGTCTCATAAATACATTTTTTATGACTATTACATTGCAGTCAGAATCACCACATGCTGCCTTGAGTTGCCACTTGACACGGCATTCATTATACAATTAAGAATAACAAAAATCTTTGATATGATAAATTCATCTCTTTTACACCTGTTCAGTTCAGTGCCTACTGACCCCAGTTTACGCTACCAAAATAGAATAAATTACATTATATTAAAAAAAAAAAAGAATGCAACATGTAATGAAAATTGTCTGGCAAAAGGGAAAATATTGACTCTAATTATAGGCAATATATAAATATAGAAATCTTCTCAAAATTTCACTTAGTTTTTATATCTTCCTTAAAAATTCCAGTAAATAAGAAGTTATTAATCTTACTATACAAGGAAACCGAGTAATATATGGATTAAGTATTTACAAAGTATCCTTTAGTAAATTCAACAGTCAAGGATAGAATTAAGATTTCTTAATGTTTACAATAGTTTTATCACTCCTTCAGGTTTAATATTTGCATTTGAACAGTATTATTCAATTGTGTACCCAGTAGAATGCAAGAAAAGGGAGAAAAAGAGAATACTGAATTCAAGGAGTGGATGTCTCAACTTTTAAAAATGTTTTTAAGCAGTTCAACATATTTTTATATTTATACATAAATCCATTAATGGTGATTTTATCAAAACCCAAACTGACCATACAGATGTAATCTTTCAGAAAATTTGCCTGTGCCAAAGACTGTACACAGCTGTTTTCAATTCACTGAAGTATATGTGTGGTCCTCCTTTCAGGTCAAAGAAAAATATCTTTCTCTGTTTAAATTTCCATGTGTGGTTTGGCAAATTATATAGTTAATATAAGAATATATTCATGTAAAATAATATTTTTTACCAATTTTGGTGTCCAGTGAAATGGGTTGAAACAGTCTTCTGATGAAATTTACTGATGTATTTGATGCTTTATAAATGTCTCCCAAGTGTTACTTACATGTTTGCTAAGCATAATGCAACCAGATATTTTAAACTGTGAGAATCAGAAATTAAAGCAATATAAGCAATAAACTAAAGTCCAGGATTTTTTTTTTTAATTTAATTAATTAATTAATGTATTTATTTATGGCTGTGTTGGGTCTTCGCTTCTGTGCGAGGGCCCTCTCCAGCTGCGGCAAGCGGGGGCCACTCTTCATCGCGGTGCGCGGGCCTCTCTTGTTGCGGAGCACAGGCTCCAGACACGCAGGCTCAGCAATTGTGGCTCACGGGCTTAGTTGCTCCGCGGCATGTGGGATCCTCCCAGACCAGGGCCTGAACCCGCGTCCCCTGCCTTGGCAGGCAGACTCTCAACAACTGCGCCACCAGGGAAGCCCAAAAGTCCAGGATTTTTGATGGAATAATTCAATTCAGAAATTTATGTGCTTCATGTTGGTGTCAGTTTCCTTTTTAATCATAGATCATTGTTTTTTCCTTAGCAAAATATTATCACACTTCATTTCTCAGAAAAAGTTTTCCTCTGATTCATCTTCATCTACACTTTGTCAGGTTCAATACATTTTAAATAGTATCTTAGGGCATTATAAAAACATTTTTCCCTAAAACCCAAAAAAAGGCACTGGGTGTTGACTATGCTTCTCTACAATTTTGGTAGGCTTAAGAAAATCTAAATAGATTTTCATTTTCTTGTAGGTTCCATACCTTGTTTTAAATTCATCATGAAACCTTTGCCTGAAAATATTATAGTGAGGAAAACTTCAAAATGACAAATTTATGTTTTTATCTATACATTCCTTTCCATTTTTAAATATAAAAATTGGAAATTAGGGTTCAACAAATGGTTATTCTACAAGGTCATAACATGAACATAACTTTTCTCAAATTTTCAAATGGCTTCAACTGTCATTCTCTCTAGATGCTGCAAGGATAGATCTTTTTGTTTGTTTGCTTTTTAAATTAAAGTATAGTTGACTTATAATATTATATTAGTTTTAGGCATACAACATAGCAATTCAATATTTTAATAGATTATGCATCAAAGTTATTATATTATTGAGTATATTCCCTGTGTTGTACATTACATCCCTGTGACTTATTTATTTTATAACCAGTAGTTTGTACCTCTTAATCCCCTTCACCTATTTTGTCCATCTCCCCAACATTCTATCCTCTGGCAATCACTAGTTTGTCCTATTCATGAGTTTCTTTCTGTTTTGTTGTATTTGTTCATTTGTTTTATTTTTTACATTCCACATATTTTTTAGATTCCACAGTATTCGCCTTTCTCTGTTTGACATATTTCCCTTGGTGTAATACCCTCCAGGTCCATCCATGTTGTTGCAAATGGCAAAAATTTATTCTTTTTTAATGACTGACTATATATATATATATATATATATTCAGCCATATATATATATATATATATATATATATATATATATCCCACATTTCTTTAATTATTCATCTGTCCATGGACACTTGGGTTGCTTCTTTATCTTGATTATTGTAAATAATGACCTAAATAGGCATGTTTCCAAAGAAAACATACAGATGGTAACAGGCACATGAAAAGATGCTCAACATCACTTATCATCAGGGAAATGCAAATCAAAACCACAATGAGATTTCACCTCACACCTGTCAGAATGGCTGTTGTCAAAAAGACAAGAAACAACAAGTGTCGGTGAGGATGTGGGGAAAAGAGAACCCTCGTGCACTGTTGGTGGGAGTGTAGACTGGTCCAATCACTATGGAAAACAATGTAGAGGAGCCTCAAAAAATTAAAAATAGAACTGCCATATGATCCAGCAATTCCACTCCTGGGTATTTATCTGAAGAAAATGAAAACATTAATTTGTTAAGACATACTCTTTGTCCTTTATGTTGAACAGTATATTCTCACTAATTCAAAATATTAGATCCTCCTTTTGCCAATTTATTTTCCTAAATTCTTCTTTTATCAAAATTTCCGGTACTCAGGGCAGAATAGATTCTCTTTTTGCTTATTTCTTCTTACCATAATCATAGTCCAATAATTCCAAGCTGACATTACACATTCCACAAAGACATTTTTCCTGGTCAACTCAATCAAATAATTGTTAATGACCTACTATGTGTCATAGACAATGATAGTAGGCTACTCTGCTGTCTCACTCTAATTTAGGTACCCTTGTTAAATGGCATGTTTGGCACTGAATCATCAGATCAGATTTAAGTGGATGGGATCAACACTGCTTTCACTTTAGATAGTTGTGAATCAGAGAACAATCATTTAATCTCACTTACCTTTCAATTACAAGTGTCTCCCAAGTGTTGCCTCTAGCTCATCTCTCTATGTCCCAGAAGGAATAAGGTAAAAGAAAAAAAAAAGGAAAGTCAGTAGACAGTGGAAAGGCATCTTTATAATGTACTGGAAGTGTGTATGGTCTGTGGGAGAAGGGGATTATTGTTACATGCAAGAATATGAAAAAAAATGTACATGGGAAATAAGAGAAAATGAAGACCAAAAGGAGAGGAGAAAGAAAATGTCAGGAAAATGTTTGATTTATCTGTGTATTTTTATTTGGTTTACAATTTTGACTTTCATAATACTAGTAAAATATTTTACAGCTATAATTCTAGAAATTATAGAACTTACATAGAGAGTCAGTGTGAGAAGTAATTCTCATAGTGTCAATGGGCTCAATATGTTCAAGCAAGGATAAGGTACTTCCTTCTGTAGAATCATGACTGAAATATACATAGTACAATGAGTTTCCACATGGTCTCAGGATTCCCCTCACTATCTTCTCAGTCTGTGTATTCATCAAGAGGCAGTGCTGGAGTTTTAAATCTGTATTTCAGCAGACTATTTCAAAGAGGTGACATTCTTATTCAAAGTCTGGGCTTAAAAGATGCTAGAAATCGCCCAGACTTCAAGTAAAAAAGAACCAAGACTATTTCTAATGCTCTCTGGAGAAGCATAATCTTTTACAAGCAATAACTTACTCAGCAAACAGAAAGGGAACAAACAAACTCCCCAAAATACCTTTATTAGGCAACATAATGTTATAAGCATAGCACAGCACGAGTGGCCTTTCCTTTATGTAAACGATTAAGATACTCTGTTCCAGGTGAAGGTGAACGATACTTGGCTGCAGCAAATAGTACCGTGAGTTTGTTCATCTAAAATTGGACTATGGTCCTGCAGGATACTCTCAATCCCACACTGAAGGATGGTAAATTATTTTAGGAAAGTTAGGGAACAGTTGTAAAAGCCAAGAACTATAGGATGTAAATCTAAATTACAGACTGAAATTGTACAGCTCTCCACATATTAATATAATTTTTGATATTTTAAAATCCCTCTCTGATTCACTTCTAATGTTATGTGAAATCTATGAGAAAGGATATGACTAGACATATTCTGCTCCTTGAAAGTTCATGGTTTGTGGCTAAACAGATGGAAAAGTAAAGAAATTTTAAAAACTGTAAATTTGTAAATACATTATGCTAGAAAAATGCTAATAGTCCCAAATTCCACAATTATTTCCTTGTTTAAAATTTGGACAGCAGAGATGAAAGCCCTTTAGATTATTTCAGGATTTCCACTGATGCCCTTTCATCAAGAAAGAAATCCTCACTAGTAACTCTAAAATTTTCAAAAGTATTTTGGCCTTGGATTGAGTCTTCCATTGTTAAGATAAAGTATAGAAATTTTATTCATCTTTTATGTTCACATACTTATTCAGCAGTAGAGTCACAGCTCAGAAAATACCTTGGTTTACCTGACATTGCACATTTATGAATTCTGTAACCCACACTAGACTCAACAGAATTTTAAAAGTGTAATTATTTTTTCCTTATCCATTCCTGCCAACACTTGAAATGAATTCAACTGCAGTTGCATTAGCAGCATGGACCTGGCGATAGCATACAGAAGTATGAAATTCAGAGAAAAAGAGGAGGAATTGTAAGATTCTACAACATTTATTCTAGTAAATTCTCTCCTGCTTTGTTAGACAAAAAAAAAAAAAAAGTTATTTGCTGATCTGCAGCATTTGGCCGTGTCAGAAGACTCATACCTATGAGAATGATTTCTGTTGCCTTAAAAAAAGTATTTCTCAAACCATACATAAGCATAGTTTAAAAAAAGTTCTACCTGTCAGTCAACTCTGAAATAAATATGAATATTTACTTTTCACTCTTTTGAAACCCTGAACTTTTGGACTTAGTGTAGCTCAAGGCTTATTGTTTTACAACATATTTGTGAGAACATAATGGAAGGGAAATTATTCATCTAATTTTGGAGACGTGGCTGCCACATTTTGCTGTGGCATGTGGCCTTTCTATGTACACAATGGTGCCCTGCCATGTACCAGCTTTTCAGCACTGGCATGTCACCTGGCCTGTGGCATCTCACATTCTCATGTTCTCACACTTGTGTTGTGGCCCAACCAACTTGTTTAAGCCAAAGCCAAAAAGCAGGTGGGGCACAGGCTTGACAGAGACTGGAATGACAGGCCACATGCCTCTCCAAGTGCTGTAAACACCAGGGTTTGTTTGGAAATTTCATCTCCTGGTTACAGTAAACAAGACTTGATGGAGCATCCAGCAGAGAAGTGGCATGCCCTTTTCTACGAAAAGGAATTTTCAGGAAATAATATAAGCTATTAGTGAAGTACAGAACAATTTTTCAGATCACTTATTTACTGTTGAGCTCTATTTAAATATAATGCAATACAAGGCAATTTAATATCTTATGACTTAACATATAAAATGGCATGAATATGACATAATCATTTATATTGTTAAAGTTCAAAGAGCAAAAACCTTGGAGGGTAAATTACTATAAATTGTGTATTGAAAGAACACAGCTCTTGAGTTTTGTGGAATAACTTTTTAAAGGTGGATGTATAATCTTTTGTAGAAAAAGATTAAAGTATAGCATAGCATAATGATTACCTTTTATCCCATCCTTACAACTCTGAAGAAAAAAATTATTATAGTCTAAATTTAGAGAAAATAGTTCTTTAATGTAAAAATTAAAATCTAATCAACTGCATAAAAATGAGATAATGTCCAGTACTATCAAAAGTTTCACCATTGTACAAAGACTCTAATAACCACTGATGAACTTATAAATAGTCATGACATAGTAACTTGATTTCCAGCATTAAAAGATTAGCATAAAACTCTGGACTAATTAGCTCATGATTTAAGATTAAAATTCCGTTCCTCTAAATTGGATTATATGTTCTTTAAATATTTTGTTTTTGTTTTTGTTTTTTTGGTCTTCTCACACATGAATATTCCAGCCATACATTTTCAGCTCATTTATATTGGTCCATTGATCCTAATTGATCATGTGATCATTTTTTTTCATGTAGGACACATTAAGAAAACATAGTTATATGGAGGATATGTTCAGATTTATTACACACACACACACACACACACACACACACACACACACATGCAAAGACTTACATATACCAAGAGTTTAATTTTGAAGTGAGTGGTCAGTATCAAGAAACCTAGACTCTACTCCCCAGCTCTGCTTTATAGGTTACTTTTAGCTAAGCTTCAGGTTTATGCAGTGATGAACAGTTAGAAAGATTTTACAAAGATTTGCTCTTCCACAATTATGGTTATAAACAAGTTCTAAATCAACTGCTGATGCAGTTCAGGATTATCAACCTCTAAGCTGTAATATGTAGTGCAATTGTCTTGAGGATACTTTAGGAGTTTTCATCTACAAGGCAGAAGATATTCTCTGATTTTTACTAATGAGGCTTCCATCTTTACTGCTGACAGCTTACGGTTAGATGACAAAGATAAATGAAATTTTCATAGAGGGCAGCAGAAAGAACAGGAATGATGTCATTTCCTTCTGTTTTCTTTGAAATTGAAACACATTTCCAGTGAATTTCAATTATAATGTTAAAAGGAGTCCTGAAGTAGGGGTGAGAAGTGCTTTAAAGCTTTTCTAAGGTGACTAGTTAAGAGTGGAAAGCTTTTTCTTTTCTTTTGATTCTTTTCCCCTTAGATTTGCTGCTAGATCTTTTGTGTATCTATTTCCAAAACTTTTACTGTCTACCTTATATGTGCAAAATATGATATAGATAAGGTTTTGCATATTAGTCTCTGTCCTCAGACAGAAAAAAATTCAAATAGCTATAGTGCCTACCTAATCATAGTAATTCCAATGACAGCTATCAAGTATTAAAAGTGATAAAGAAAGAACATATCTTGCTGAAGAAAGTTTTTCTTCATAAAGCTTCATGGGGGAGGAGACATTTGAGTGTCAGTAGAGTTTTGACAGGGAGGGAATATGGAGAATATTTTAGGCAAAGGGAACAATTTGAGGGGAGATGTAAATACCCAATATGTGCTTGGGAGTCAGCAGGGGGACAGTTTGTCACTTGAAAACAGCAGAAGGAGAGTAGGGTGAAATAATACCATGTGGCTTGGTTGGCCCAGATCATGGGTAGTCTAGATGCCAGGCTGAGGAATGTACGTACTAGGCAATGGGGAAACACTGAGGGCTGTTTTGGGTTGGAAAGTGAGGTTCTGGGAGTGGTTCTTGAAGATATAGTGGTCAACTCTGCCCAGTGGAGGATGAATTTGAATGTGGAAAACAGTTAGATAATATTATAACCTCAACAGGTCTAATGGGGTAACAATCAGATCTGAGGTCAACTTCAGCTTTGTAACCAAGTAGTTATGTAACTTGGGCCAGAAAATTAACTTTTTTGGCCTTAGTTCCCTAATCTACATGACCTTCAAGTTTCTTCCAGCAGTTAACATTCTACAATTCAAGGTAATACAGAGCCTGGACTAGTACAACAGAAGTAGGAATGGACAGTAGAAAATGGGCATGAGGCATCTGAAGAGGTGGATTCTATTTGCATTTCTCATTGGGACCTCCATTGATATTTTGGGCTCCACAGTTCTTCAATGTGAAGCATTCACAATCTCCCAGCATTGCGGTTATTTCTGCATCTCTGTCCCCCACCCACTAAATTTGAGAACACCTTCCAGTCATTATGACAATCCAAATCTCATCTAGTTTCAAATTTTTCCTAGAGGATTATTTATGACCACTGGGACTCCCCCCATCCACCATTCTATGCTTAATAAACACTGTGAGTCTATTTTAAATAATATTTGAATGTAGTACATAACTGAAAGACTGTTAGTGCCATGAAGAGTCATGGAGAATTTATGAGAAAAAATTCATGTTGGAAAAGATTATGTTTCATTTTGGACATATTGAATTTCAGGTGCCAGTAGGATATCCAGATGCCCACTTGTACATGAGCAGTAGGAGATAGAGAAAAAAAAAAAAACAGCAATAGCAGTTCAAGAATTTTTCTATTCAACCTTGACAGAGGGAGGACAGACACCTTGTTCAGATATTTCAATATTTCATTAAATAAAAGGCAGCATTTTTGCCTTTCTGGAATCTGCCTACCTGCTCTACTCGTACTGAAACTTACTTCAAGATTTTCTTTTGAACTTTCAAGGAAACAAAAGAAAATGACCACCTCTTGGGCACCTACATATACCAGATGTTCACCAGCCATTTTACATATGTATTTTACACTGTCTCAGAGACGTTGAGTACCTTGCTCAAAAGGACGCTAGCAGTTAAGTAGCAGAAAAGTAAGTTTCAAACCCAGTTCTGTCCAGCTCCAAAACCTGGGTTCTTTTCACTACAACAATGTGACAAGTGACTTGAATTTCAAAAATCCATGCTGACATGAAAATTGGTTATTAAATGTTCATGTATTACTCCTCTAAGGCCTTCTGAGGCACACTGCTTAAGGCAGAGTGACTGGTGGGACTTTCAGGAACCATGTTAGGTGGGTGAGTTGCAAACCATTCTGTATATGAATCCATCAGGGAGTACAAGCTCCAGTTTGAACACGGATAGGATTATTTAGACCTGATCACTTCATTTGCAATACCTTCCGAATGATGAAACTAGGTCTTTTTTGAATCTTGTAATAAAACCTTAGATCAGGGTCCATTCCTCAACATTATAGGGGACTTTTTCCTAAGCTTACTCTTAAGCATGATATCCACTAGTGTGTCCCCTTGTTTCCCCAGGTATGGCTTTATTCTAACCATTTTCTACTTGACTATGCATGTTGTTAATATGATTCCTGCATCCACATGTGATGCTTTGGAGACGACAAGGGCTCCATGACTTTTGCAATTATTGCCTGTGGCCCTAATTTTCCCTAGTAAGTGTTTTGAGATCACCTCCACTTCCCTCTACTTACATTTGTATTGAATTATTTCTTTCTCTCTTTCTCTGTCTCTCTCTCAGCTATTATCATTCTCTTTCTCACTCATGGCATCATGAAAAACACACACAAAGCTAGATTTCAAGACGCTTGGTTTTGATGTTGACTCTCATACCATCCTGTCACCTGGAACAGTGAATTAATTTGCTTTCTTTATCTGTAAAATTGGTAGTCATCCTTTTTTCCTTTTTTCCCTTTCAATTTAATAGGCCATAACCTCTGGATTATAGTTCATTGGTGGACAAGGAGGGATATTTGGTAAAACTAAACAAATGTGAATGACTTAGATTACCCCTATATATGCCCATTGATGGTTAAAATTAAAATTTACTTTCAATGTTAACATAATAATACTTTGGGTGCAATAATATAAAGAAGAAATTATATAATTCAATGCATTTACAAACATGCAAGGGTGACAATTTGGCCAGGTTGAGTTCAATTGGTTGTTAATTTCACTTCTGTTGTGTATTATTGTTAACTAAGAAAAATTATATTTAAAATTGCTCCTCCCTTAAGCTCCAAGGAAGAAAAATCTGTCTTGTGGTGGTCTCAGGTGTCTTGCAGTAAATCATTCAATGAATGCTTGTTTCTTGAATGATATGATGTGGACTTAGAAACATTTATGAGGTCCATGTGAAATGATAGAAGAAAAAGCTCTGCTTTTGTCACATCAAGTAGACCAAATGAAGATTTGAAAATGAGAGAAAGGAAACCAAAATATAAGTTTTCTCACTATAAGAAGTTACAATAAAATATGTGATTATATTATATTTGTTAGTTAGAGTAGGTGCAATCAAGCCCTAGGAAATCCAGTGAGGTTATAACTGATCACTTCCAAACAGGTCCACATTCCTAAAAGCAAGCAGAATTCTAAATGAAAGCCAAAAGAGAGCTAGTCCCATCCTTAGAGAGAAGTAGCCAAAAATGACTTTCAACTGAAAGAAGTTCGACATAGCTCCTCTTGCTAATTCTACCTGATCCTTGCAATGCCTCATCTGGATATATTTGTTAGTTAAATCTGCATATACATGCAGATACTTTATATGTATACACTTTTAATCATTTGGATTTTGACTTATTTCCTGTCAAAGAATGATACATGCTTATGTCTCATTGCAAGTAACAGTTGTAACCTCTCATTGACTGTTAATGCAAAATTAATCTAGTTGAAATATTTCTCTAATGAATTTAGGAGTATACTTTCAATAAATAATTTCTGACTTTTTATATATGATGATAAGATCCTGGAAAAATCGGTATTTTGTTTCAGATATGCATTTATGTAGGAAAGACACAATCTAACAAATGATTTTCAATGTGTAAGATCAGAAGTTAACTCTAAATGTCAAACTCTTAGGGTTGTAATATAAATACAGCAGTAAATATTCAACACATAGTACATTTCATTATTTTAATTGATAAATTATTTTCTATGTATCCATGCCATATATATATCCTAAATATTAGCTACTGGCTGACGTAAGGCATTCAATATTTTGAGTTGCTTCGCTCTTTGAGACTTGAGTAAAAATTTTTCTCAAAATCCTACTCCCAATATCTGCTGAGATTCATAGTGTGGGGGTTGATCATACTGACATTTTGCCTAGACACCATCGTTCTGCATTTCTCCTAAATCTTTCATTGCTTTCACGTCTCATAGCTTTCAGCTATTCTGGTCTCTCTCCACTGTGTAACCCAGTTATAAAACAAAGCCCCTTTCCTTGGTTAGTTTAACACACCACAGAGAGAGTTGTGAATCCATATGAAAGAAAATTTGAAGCTTTCATCTAAGTGTTGTATGCATTTTGAGCATTTTACTGGTGAATATTAGATATTCCACCTGCCATTCTCACAATGGGAATATCCCATTAGCCAACTCTTCAGCATCCTCAACAACTCCACCTCATGGGACATCCCTGAGGCCAGCCCTTCTACGTTTCTGGGTCCCTTCTCCTCTTCCTCTTGGCTACCTTTGTAAATGAAAAATTATTGTGCAGAGAGACTTTATCTCTTTTTGTATAACTCTTACTGCATCCTAGCAATGCTCTGAGGGATATCATTGCAGAAATAGTATAGATCCATATGTTATTTTGAGAAACAAAATAAAATGATTTTTTCTAAAATAATTCTGATGCCATCTTTGAACTAACAGGCTTTTCTCCTCAGATTAGATGTGCATTACCCAAGGTTATACATGCATATAAATGAAATATATACACATATATATTTCACTTTCATCCCAATTTTTATTCCACCCTTTAGCATTTTATCCCTCTATACTTAATTCCTGCTAAAAATGTAAAAATGTTCAGATTCCCCTAAGCTTTATTTAAATTACTAACTTGGTGACACTAACAGTCACTACTACAACCAGTCTGTTTTCTCCTTGCATTTAATGATTGAACACTTCACTGCCACTTTTCTTCACCACTCTGTTCTTCCTTAATCCTCTTGATTTGGCTTCTATTGCTGAAGGGATTTATCAATTCTATTCTTCTAGGAAAACTGAGTTTGCTTTTTCATCTCTAGGACAACTCTTTTCTTTTTGAAAGTGTAGTTTCTCTAGCATTTGGCACTGGTTGTTGGTCACCCCTTACTTGATTTCAAGTTCTTAATATTTCACCATCCCACGTTTTTTCCTCCCACTTCCTGTGATTTTGTTCATTAACATTCTTCTACTTCTATTCTTACTATAAAGAACTCATCATGTGTTTTGGTCCAAACACCACCTCTAGGCAAGCAATTCCCAAGTTTACAGAGTTTACAGTCCCAGTCATGACTGCTCATCATCATTTCAATCTTGCATCTCAACTCCCTATAGATGCCACTTAATGTATCAAACACTGAACTAGTTATTTCCTCACACAAATCTATATTTTGTACTTACTTCTTTATTGTCACTATTCTTGTCTGATAAATTTATTCCCAATGTCCTTATTGTATCTAATTGATCAAGTCTATGGACTGTTCCTTTAACTACCTACCACATTGCTTAAGTTAACTTTTCTTCCTCTCCATTTCAACAAAGCTCATACCTAATCACTGCATACTTTAGTCTTTGTATCTTCTTCATTTGTAGCATCATTTCTCATACTAATCTACATTCAAAAATTGCTACTTAAATTTGATTTTATATACACTTACCTCTGGTATCTTCTCACTCCTCTCTAGCCAGCATACACTTACCTGTATGTTTTTTCTCAAATGCAGTTTTAGTCACATTACTCTCTGTGATCCGGTATTAAATTTCCATTGCCATGTTGCCATATTGGTCTGCTCTAAACACTTTCAGGTCCTTTGTCAACAGTTCTTCTTCCTCAGCAGGAAAACTTGTCTCTGTATTTCTTATACACTTCCACTTCTTACTGCCTCTAATCATGCTATTTTCCCTGTGAGTATCCTTCCTTCCATGTCCCTCACTCATGCTGACCACTTCACTAAAGATTTTTTAACATTTATTTATTTCAAACAGCTTATTCTGAAAAATTATACTCCAAGATGACCACCTTCTGTCTTTAACACGGCAAATGATTATAACATATCGGATATGATCTTTATAAAGGGTAATCCTTCTAGATTGCAAGCTTCAGAGGACAAGTAGTGTGTCTTCTCCATACTTTTTAAACCTTATTACATCAAGTACAGTGATGTGTATCCAACAGGTGTTAAATGATAGGTCAGCTATAGAACTAGGCAACAATATATTTCACATGGTGAGTCATTAAGAAAGACACAGCCTATAACTTGCTGCCCTCCCCCCAACATACCCCTGGCTTTTAAAGCTTAATTATTAATGTGAAATAAATGAACAGAGTCAGGGAAGAGGAAATATGAAAAATTTGTATTCATTTTGAAGCCCACCCAAGCTGAGCAACGGAGAGGTGATGCTCTGCACCAGCCAGCATATCTTTAATTTCTCTCTGCTCCAGCTCCTATTATCTCTCTACTGCCACAGCTGCATACTGCTATTGTCAGTGGTAAAGATGAGACGTCTCTAATTAGAGGGCAGGGTAAATTGCTTTTATCTACTTTTAACATGCTTTTACATGGCACCTGGTACACAAGCCTTAGCTAGGCAGCCATAATTTGAAAAGAAAATGAATGCTCAGAGAAATACGATATGTTTTTAAAAGAAAATTAAATATATGGAGTAGCAAAATCAACATGCTGGAAGCTGCAGAATTTTAGAGCTGTCAGAGTCTTGTACTCTTATGAATTATATTGAACTAAAATGAGCAATCAAGGTCCATGTACCCTGCTGAGTCCAGTGGTCCTGTCTTTCTTGTTCTGTTGGGAACAAATGGAGAAATTTAAGGTCTAGAAAAATTATCAGTGCAAGAAGCAGACGGATGTTGTTCCCCTTGACAGTTGAGATAAGGAGATTTTTAGGTGAAAGAAAAAAATTAACAATCTTTCTTGATTTATATACATGCAGTCAGCTTTATAATAAATAAATCCATAATGTATGAACCTCCATTTACTATTTTGGATTCAAATTTTATTTCTTTAGCAGTCCAGAACATTCTTAATGACCAAGAAAGTTATCAGCTTTTGAAAAATAAAACAAAGAGAATTCAATCACAATTAGATCTATGGTATGCTGGACTACAATGACATTCAAAAGAAATATCTGACATTTATTTTTGCTCAGAATACAGATCCTATAGTTTGGAGAGCCTGAGTCATATACAAATTCTACAGGTTCCTCTCCCTCTGACAATTATCAGCAAAAATGCATCAAGTGTTACCCTCCAACAGCATCACAGGAGATCACATGCCCACAATGCTGTGCCATCATTATAGCCCTTTCTCATTCATTGCTCTCCAAATTTTGGCTACTTGTTTCCTTGGAGATTGTCTGATTACTGACTATAACTTTCAGGCTATAAAAACTGACAGCTCTAAATAATAACTGGGCTCCACTGTTTATTTATTTCTGCTTTGGAACAGAAAACCAACTGGAGTCCTTTAGTGCTGTGGGTAGAAAGGACTTTCAGCTACGAGAAGATGGCATTGCAAACACAGTGGTTCTGGCAGGGAAACTACCTCATTAGGGATCTCTAGTTTCTTCAGTTCCCATATACAGGCATCTATATGCACTCAGACCTTGTGAATTTCTTTTATTTTCTATATATCATGGGTGAGAGGGTATAATTTAAGGAGCTAAAAGGAGCATACTTTGGAAGTATATCTAATTTAAATATTTGAGCCATATGCAAGATTAGAACATGTGCTTCACTGCATTAAATGCTACTTAGAATGTACTGATTCCTAGTTTAGTCTTTGAAGTAGCCATTAGCATGGTTGGTTAGAGTTCTCTGCCTTCCATGCACAAGATAGGATTGCATTTTCTGGCCCTCTTGTGCTTAGATGTACCCATGTGACTATTTATGACCAAAGATTCATGAGCAGAAATGACATTTATGTCTGATTTGAGAGCTTCCAGAACTCCCTCTTTCTGCCTAGTCAACCAATAATGTTCAAGATGGTGGACGATCTATCAGTTTGGATCCTGGAGTAAAAGCAACGTGAAGAATTCAGAATTTCTGTGTTGAACATGTAGTATGAGCAATAAATAAAATTTACTGTTTTAAAACACTGAGATTTTGGTGCTATTTGTTATTGAGGTATAATCTAGCCCACCCTGACTACTACACTTTTGTTATTCATTTCACATTGTTAACATTGTTCCACTTACTGTACTTTTTAACTGAGCTCCCTAAACACACTTTGATCATAGTACTTACTAGCTAAATTACATTTACATTATCTCTGCCTTCTGTTAGTCTATATTTTTCTTGAGGACAGAGACATCTGACTCATCTTTATCTTTTCAGCCCTTAATATATTACCTTTATATAGTAAGCACTGAACACTGTGGAATTGAATGGAATTTATTTTACCCTATGTCAATGTTTCAGCTCTGTGTTCAAATAGTGATGAGCTAGAATGATGATTAATCTTAAGTAAACTTTTTTGGATATGTGCCTCTTAAAGTTAAAAGAGGCAAAAGTGATAAAGTCAGTCTGATTTAGTAGCATATACATTAGATTTGCAGGTTTGGGTATAACTTCTGATTCTAGCTGTGTAACATTTGATAATTCATTTTTGAAAATACTTATTAGTTGTCCACTTACTCTATGCCAGACAATGTTCTAGATTCTGAGAATACTGCATAATAAGTGTTCTTGTAGGACTAACAGGTCACATAAGGAATTAGATTTTCATCCTCTGACAAATTAGATAATAATATCTACTTTACTTAATATATTTGTTGCAAGGAAATCTTTAAAATATTTGAAATCTTTAATAGATTTGTTATAAGGAAATCTTTTAAATATTTGATTGGCCAAAAAGTTTGTTTGGGTTTTCCATAATATCTTACAGAAAAATCTGAACGAACATTTTGGCCAACCCCATATTTGAAAGAAATAATATATGTGTAAGAGTTTTATAAATTTCAAAGCATTTTATAAATAAAAAATAAGACATTTTTGTTTTAGTTTTTGAATAATATACTCATTTCATGTGACTAATAGGGGTACACAAAGAAATAACTTTTAAACTACTTAGTAACTATTATGAAATTTTAGATCAGTGATTTAGTTGGAGGAGGATATGTGTGTTAAAAAAAAAAACAATAGCAACAAGCACACATTTAGTCTGGCAGAATGCAAGTCCTAATTTCTAACTAAAAAAAAAAAACAAAAAACTTTTCCCTGAAACATAGCACTTATTTACTTGTAAATCCAGTACAGAATAATAATTAAGTGTAACAGGTAGGAAGGGAGAAGACAATGATTGGGCCTGTCAGGGACACAAATTGTTGTAACCCTTAGTCATAAAATGATTGATCCAAATGTATATGATTCATTCAAAGAAGAAACACTTTATGATTTTTGAATATAGAGAAACAATATATATTCAAAGATAAATTTATGCTGAATGAGCTAATGTATATAACTAATGTACATAAACACCTGCCCAAAAGCTACCTTAAGTTTTCCAGACAGCAGATTTAATGAAGCATTCCCTAAACAGTGGTTTATTTCATAATATCTCAGCGACAGGAATGTGGCCACCTCACACACTCCTAGAATAATTTGCAGAGTCTGTTTGATATAGCAAATATATCAATTTATTTATTATGGTTTAAAATATGGCATTAATAATTATCTTTGGCATTCATTCATTTATTTACTCAAGCATTGTGTGATTGATTGTGCATTCCGTTCCGGATGTTGCCCTGGGCCCTGGAAATACAAAGGTGAATTTCACATAGTTTCTATCCTCAAAGATCTCATGGTATTTTGCAAATGTTTATTGCTTTGTAAATACAAAGAAATATATTAGGTTGAATTTCATGAAACTGCCTGTCATGACCAAACCCAAAAAATCATAAGATGAAGAATTTGTTCTTAAGAAGCCTAAAAATCTAGCTGGATACAAATGAAACAACTAAATATATAGTGTGACTTCTCCATACTTTTAAAATCTTATAATGAGTAATAAATTGACCACCACTATACAGAAAGGCCAATCTGTCAGAGAGTATAAAGTGTCTTCCAAAAAAAAGTTATCTCCAAAAACACATGTAAATTCACATGAAATTTTGGAAAATTTTACCTTACATTGGGATTTTTAAGAAAATCTTTTCTCTGAGACAGGGAGCCAGCAGTACAGGTTAGCCTAAACTCTGTAAATAAACTTCTTTGGATCCAGTTGTGACAGTGTTAAGTGCCTGTCTTTGGTCATGCGGAGGCTGGCCTGGGGCTGGCAGGGAGACAGGCATGGGCAGAGCCCAGTGTAAGACATCAGGATGAGTGTGGGAGTAATTGTGATGGCCTTCCATTTTATTCTCTCTTCCATGTATACCATATAGGAGAACCTTACAGATGAAATGAGCTTGATCCTCCCTTAGCTCTCTGCGTGAGTCCTGATTGGCTTAAACTCTTAGGGTGGCCTCCCTTTGTCAAAGTTATTGATTCAGGAATGGGTTTGTAAGCCTGGCTTAAACCAATCAGTCATAATCTCCTGGTTATAGAGTTTGGTTCAGAGAAGAACATATGATCTCAATTGCTCTGATCAGAGAAAAGCAAAGGACTCCTGTTTGATGTTTCGAGAAAAAGAAGGTATCTATTTCTCCTTGGATGTGAACTGGAAAGCACATATCTCTGGAATCTACTAGAAGCCATCCTGTGACATGAGAGAAGCTATTTTGAGACTGTGGGTACCATATGGAGGAAGGTAGAGGGCAGAGAAAGACAAGGAAACAGAGCCAAAGACCAGTGATGCTGTGAACTCTCTTTCCACCATCCTTAAACAACAGTAAAGTCCTGTTAAGTCAACAGTGATGTGGGTGAATTAGAGATAGGCCTAATTGGATCTGGGATAGTGGAGGATGGCGCCCCCTCCCCCACAGCTGCTGTCACCAGCAAAGAATAATTATGCTCATCAGGAGGGTCATTAGTTGTAGAGAGAGCTACCTGGTGAGGCAGCGGGAGGGAAGAAGCAGAGAGACTTCTCCGAGCATACAAGTAGAAGAACCCTAGGACACACTCAGAAATATCTGGTGGACACTTGGTGACAAAGTTAGTGGGGACTTGCCATCATAAATTGGGCAATTGAAGATATTATTGCAGAGAGAATGTTGATTTTCAATCTACTGTCTCAGGTGTGTGCAATGATAAGTAATCAGTGTGCTTCCTATAACTCTATCAAGCTTGTGTCTTTTCTTCCTCTTCACAACGATGTAGTCAATTTCATATTTCCTTATTATTTTACATTACTAATGGATTTTCCCTCTTATGTAAATCCTTCTCCTGTAAATGTTAGAAGTTATTTATGATATTTTTTACTTTACGATACTTTATAATACTTAAGATTGCTTTACTTTACAGTATTTAGCAACTTTTTACCCAGCATTGTGGAGTCGAGAGCAGGAAGATCACAGGTTGGGGTCCACTAAGATCCTTGGGTACAGCCAGCCATTCTGCATACCTGGATTCTGGTGACAGGGCTGCCCTCTGCAAGCCTCCACTCATTGGTACCCACACCCTGTCCCCTTGGTCATGGTTCTGAGGTCCCAGAGACTGTCTTTCAGCTTCTGCTTTCTAAGCTTTTCTTCTCTTCTCTTCCTCTGATTCTCTCTCCTCTCCAAGTCCAGTGAGAATAGCGTTTATTTTTGCTTCTTTTCCCCTCTATGCCATAGGAAAACTAAGTTAGACTTTTTCCCAAATCTATGCTTTATGCAGCAATGTGCGCTTTGTGTCTTAGAAAGGTAAAAATTAACTTCATTCATTTTCCTTTACATTTGGCTGTGCCTCACTTCCCTATGGTCCTGGAGTCCAAAGTCTAGTTTGCAAGAGTGTGTGTGTGTGTCCATTTGTGTGTGTGCTTGGGGTGGAGACAAACAAAGGTATTAGAGGGATTAATAAACATTTTTGGTAAATATTATACCACTGCAGTTTATATGGTGGTGGTACAATATTTATAAAATGCACATCAGTGCTAAACAGTGTGGCATAGAGATAAATATTCTAGAATGTCACAGAGAAGGAGGAATTCAGTGAGAGCCAGGAATCAGGGAAATTTTCAGAGAGGACATGGGAATTCAGTGAGATTAAAATAAGCAAATCAAGTAAGTAAGGGGATTCTAAGTTAGGAGAGCAGCAGAAGCACACACACAGATGAGGGAATAAATACGTGCCCTTGGCAAAGTGAGAAAGTTCACACAAGTCTCTTTGGCGATATTTGATGGAGTGTGAAGGGGCATAAGCGTGGCTGAGATGGATTATGAAAGATCCTGAAAATGAGGCATTTTGTTCTGTATTTCATGAGGTAGGAAATAAGGATGCATTTAAAAGAGTTACAATATAATAGTAGCTGTTTTTTTAAAGAATGGGTACATGTTGTTTAGTGACCTGCCTGCCCTTCAGTGAGTACAACATTTTTTTTAAGCAAAAATCTAAAGAAATGGAAGGACTGTGAGAAAGTTACTCAATCTTCTTTAACAGATATAATTCAGTGCAGCTCCTGGTCAAAAAGGACCAAAATGAACTTGATGCCTGTGTGTTTTGTGGCAGTATAACATCATTACAATTAGACTCTGACTCTCCTTTACATCAGTCATCCAATGGCCAAAAGTTAGAAATGGTCCCTAGCCTTTTTTCAGTGGACCAAGCCAATTCCAATAATAGGTACAGTCTATGCAGCTACACCTGTACAGTCATAAGTAGCTGTCCCCCCAAAAGCATGAGGCGTTTGATATTCTTAATAGGTGACTTTTATACACAAAAACATTATTTACTAATTACTTCAGTTTTTTAAGTTAGCATGGAATTTATGAAAGGTATATGCTCATAAAACTAGTTCTTCCTTAGTCTATTAAGTTCAAGTTCTGTATCATCTTATTACGTCTTAACAATCAGTGTTAAGAGGGCTCTCATAACGAATAATTCACCTTAAACATTTTGAGCTGCCTTTATAAATTCAAAATTTTTGTTTCGTTGTTAAGTAGTTCACAGTTTTCTGATTAACAAATAAAATTTACCTGAGTAAATAACATTTGCAGAGCTAATACATTTAATTTATGGATATGGTGAGTCTGAAGTTATATTGTGTCACAGTACTCCTTAATACATCAGATGCTCATAACTTTCAGATAAAAACAGCAAGCAAAATCCATCACTCAATCACATGTCTAAATTGAAATATGTTAGATAAGTCACTAGACTAAATTCTCTTAAATATGACAAGTTCTTAAGATCTCAAAAATGCATACATCATTTCTTACATCTCAAAGTATTGAACTTATGAGTTTGATTTGGTTCATCATAGTTCCATTTAAGTTTAAATTTTTCCCAAGGTTAAACAAATCCACTCAAGAAACCATTTATTCCATTCCAAATAACTTGGTGTTTCTTTTCCAGACAAATTCTTAGAATTGCTTTCTCAGATAGTCCGGCCTGTTTCCCAACCAGAGGGTGTGGCCAGTGTAAAAGCGGGAGATGCAGACATCCGGGGACATTACCCTCAAGATCAGAAAAAGCAGAGCTTCGCATGAAGTGGTCCCTGGCTTTGGGTCTACAGTATAGTTACACCTCACTAAATTCTCCTTTTCATTTAAAGAAGTTGGCAGCCCACTCTTAAATTAGCTAACTTTCTTCATACTGCAGTCGGGTTCCCAACCCCCATCCCGGGTTCTTTCAAGATATTAAGTGATATCAGATTTGATTTAGCATTTTTTCTTTTACTTTTCTGGATTCACATCATACTTTTTAAGATCATTTTTAACATTCAAATGGCAATACCAAGTGGTAAAATGTTGTCTAAGCAAAGTGTTAGAGAAAAATCTGCCGTCATTTTACTTCCCTTTAATATATACCAATAAACTCGTTATACATTATGCTCTGTTGAAATTCAATGTATCTTGAGAATATTATCATGAACAAAACACAGTTCTTGTCCTCAAGGATTGTAAGTCAAGTTAAGAAAATAGACAAGCAGAGAAACATTTGCAAAGCTCTGTGTAAGTGCTGGCTCTGGAACTAATGGGAGAGGAGACTGAATGCTTTCTTGGAATAATCCAGGAATTCTTTCTTGAGGAACACTTGATCGTTGCATTAACTGTTCAAATCATTTTAGTGCTTTCTATTAGGGAAATGCTGAACTTTGGTTCTCAGAGTGCAGTCCTGGACTGGGAACCGCTTTAGCATCACCTGGAAACTTGTTAAAAATACCAACCCATCATCTCAGATCTACTGAAGTAGAAACTCTTGGGTGGGACACTGTAATCTGGATTAGTAAATCCCCTAAGTGATTCTGATGCATGTTGAAGTTTAAGAATCACTGCATTAGAATAAAACTGAACTAGGTAAATTTTATCTCAAATTATGTGTATCTGAAAAATATGGGATGAAAATTTTGAAGAGCTTTATAGACTGCTGATTCCTTGGTGAATATTACTAATTCTGGTTTTGCATACTGACCTCCACTATAAACTAATGTTTGAAAAAAAAAACGGTGCCATATCTCACAAACAACTGATCAAGTATTGCATTTAAACATCTTTAAGTGATTCGGAACCCTGACGCTCTGCATGATTTGTTGCAGGACCATCAGTAAAAAGATGAAAAACTAATGAACAAAGACCTTTGAGTTATGCACATTATAGTGAGTTTAGTTACTAAAAGCACAGAGTGAAAAAAAAAAAAAAAAAAAAAAAAAAAAACCCTACAGTTTACTGGATGGTTTTCTGTTGGGGAAAATAAATACAGATAGTATGAGTAGGTTTCTGACAGGACAGTACCTCTTTTAGTGCAAAATCACTCTAGGCTAATCCTACTTTAAATCACTAAAATGTATTACATGAATTTAAAGCACCAAAGGAATTAAAAAGAAAGCAAAACATGCACAAAATTCTGAACCTGAGCACCTTCTAAAATTTTTAACTGTTCCAAGTCCATGAAGATCAAGATATTTGATACAGAGCGCTCTCTCTCCGCTCTCGCATCCTCAGGAACAAGGAAAACAATAGCTCTAAGGTGTAGCGTGAGAAACCAGGTTAGATGAAAGAAATAACTTGCCTCCTCCCACTGAATAGATCCAATACAATATAATACAATACAATACTGTATTATATACTTGGAAGTTTTTGAGAGAATAGATCTTAAATGTTACCAACCCCAAAGAAAATAGAGATAGAGAAGATAGAGATATTAGCTAACTATTGTGGTAGTCATTTTGCAATATACAATATGTGAATCAAATCATCATATTGCATACCTTAAATGTATATATATTATATTTTAATAATATCTAAATAAAGCTGGAGTATGATTAATGATTAATATGATGATGTTTAGATAAAAACGTTTTAGTGTATGATAACATTTGAGATGTTCAGTAATATTTACCAAGGTTTAGAACTTGGTATTTGTTTTGTGTTTCATTAGGAAGTGTGGGACCAAGTTTGGGTTGTCTTTTCATCTAGGGCTATGTCAGGTGGATAAGAAAAGAATAGAGAAAAATTTTGTTTCCATCTTGAAAGCACAATGTTGGGGGCATTATAAACCTTGCTTATGAACCTTGTTTAGGTTTCAGCTGAATAATTGTTTTCCAATCTAGTTGTGGCACATAGGAAAATCACTTCTATATGATGAACAGGAAATTCTCCACCTTCATGTAATCAATATTCAAAAAAAGTATTAGATAAATGTAACATATTAATATCTAACATAGAATACACAGTAGGTTATTACATGTTCTAATCTACATGCAATAGATTATGACATGAACTATAGGAACCAAAGAAGTTAGTCTATAATAATAAACAGTATCACTATTTAAATTCTAGTGCCTAATATATGGCAATGAATTAGCTCCATGATGGACAATAAATAATGAAACTTGCTGTTGCTCCTGTAGTGATACTTTAATAAACACCATAAGGGTAGATGTCCAAACTAAAGCATTTTGTGTGAAAAAGTTATTGAATGACATCTTATTTAAACCTGTTTGGGGCGAGATGGAAAATATGCCAGATTTTTTCACATGCGTCTCTCATATGGGATCATTTCCCATAGAAAACTGCCACTCCCAGAGCAAAACACTCCCTTGTCAGTTGGTCCTCTTTCTGGAATGGGAAGGCTACTTCAAATCTTGCCACACCCAAAATAGTGGATCTTTGTAGCTTGCACAAACTAATTCCCAGTGCAGCCTGAGTTCCCAGCTCTTCACATCCATAAGCTGAAAATTAACAGCAAGTTTTCATTATGACACTGGGACTCGAACTGAGCTCATAAGTGTTTCAGAAAAAATACAGCATGATATGATTTTATATATATATATATATATATATATATATATATATATATTTGACGTTTCAAGTACAGTATTTTTCAGACCCACTTGTGTAAATACAATGATACTCTAATAGAGGCGGGAAATATCATTATATTTCATTTTAAATGTTTAAGAAAAGAACCTCATGGAACAAATTTGAACTAGCACATTGTTTTCTTGATTTACAGGGTTTGAAGAGATACTGAATGAAAAGCCCTCCCTAAAGCAATATTTCATGTATTTTCTATAGGTCTGTGAAATTTCTATAATGCAGCAAAATAAGCCTTGCCTCAGGTTTAATGTCTTCTGTTTATTAGCAGAATACTGTGCACCTGCTCAAGACACCTGCACACTTTAACTTAGCATTTTAAACCAAATTCAATCAAGTATGCATTAGCACACTGACTCACCATCTAGTACATTAAGGATTTAGGGTTCAATTCATAAATTGCTTAGCAAGATGGATGTCCCCTCTCCCCTGCCTCCTTGTTGCTCCCCCAGTCCCACCACCCCATGCAGAGGATTATCTATCACAGTAGAACAGTAGCTTTATCCTTACTGTCAAGTGGAATTAGGAGGTTATTTAACTCTTGGAGGCAAATCCATAAGACTCATAGTCTGTTGTTCATTAGACAACAGGAATTTTATTTGTGATTATAAATAGGCATATTTTCAAAAGGAAATGTCCATCAATCATGAGAACATGAACCCTGTGCATGAAAATTTTTCTTTTCATTTGTAACAGCAGCTGCCAAGTCTGTTTCCTATAGGTAGCAGAAAAAACTGGAAGCCCTTTCTATTTCTTCTGTCTAGGTTTAAGTTTATTGTTGTTGTTGTATGCTTTCTCAAAATATATGTATTTATTTTTCAAATAAAGTATGACACATTAATAAAATATTTTATTTCTTATTTGAATATATTCTCTCACTTCCCTTCCTACATCTGTGACCAGTCATTCTCGGTTTTATTAACTAGCTTCTACTTTTCAGCCCACCTTTTGTATTTATTTATTCAGCAATTTTTTTGAGTTTTTACTATCTTCCCAGCACCACTGTAGGTGCTGATAAACAACATCAACAACATAGAAAATGTTCTTTACTCTCATATAACATATCCTAGTGGTACTGGAGGGTGGAAGTGGACAATAAATGAGTGAATAAACAAAAACAGTTTGTAATTTACCATAATGGTAAGTGATATGAAATAAATGAGGCAATACAATAGGAGGACACTAGTTTTAGTGGATTTCCCAATTGTTCTTTGTAATTGGATTTAATTAAATTTTATTTTATTTACTAACTTTGAACCAGGTTTTGTATGATAATAACAGAACTTACATTCCAGCAGAAAAAGAGAAGTATAAACAATTATAATAGACTGTGACATGTTTTAATATAATATGGTCAGTGGAATGGGGAAATTCTCTGATGCTACCCAGGGAGTGAAGGAGACTTTCCAGAGCAAAGGACGACAGAGTGGACCATTGAAAGAGCAATCAGAATTAATTCAAGTGGTTAAGGTGAAGAGCATTGCTGGTAGACGTGCAAAAGCATGAACGTTTAAAAGATCATGTACATTAATTAGGAGATTGGGATTGACTAATAAGAACCTGCTGTATAAAAAGTAAATAAATAAAATAAAATTCAAAATGTCAAAAAAAAAAAAAAAAAGATCATGTATATTTGGGAACTTGTGTTCAGTAGAGCATCATGCTGTCAGGTACCAGATCATGAACGTTTGTGTGCTAGGCTTAAATTTTTGGACTTCATCCTGAAGCAGCAGGGATTTTAAGAAGAGTGGCGGTGAGATCAGATTTGAGTTTTAGGAAGTCATTCGATAACTCGGATGGAGACATGGTCCGAGGACTGGATGAGGGCTGTGTAAAGGCAGAGACATCAGTGAGGAAACGATGCAGGAAGTGCAGGCAAGAATTACAGGGCCCAAACTAAGATGGTGGCACAGGGTAGGCTTTCAATAATTTTTTTTAAGTGAAGAATAATGAATGAATGCCTAAATTAAAAAAGGGCAGATAGGCGAGTGATTTGGGAATGAGAATGGCTTATTGATAAGTGAATTCAGTGATGGCTTATTTTTCTAATGAATTCTTAAGCAGAAGAACTGGTGGGTGGAGCCTGCACAAGTCCCACTCCGCGTGTTGCAGAGCAGTGGTTTTCAACTAGGGGTGACTGCGCCCTTCAGGAACATTTGGCAACTTATGGAGACATTTTTGGTTTTCTCAACCTAGAGGCACAGGGAGATGCTACTGGAATCTCATACATAGAGGCCAGGGATGCTGCTGAGTGTGTTACAGTGCAGAGGATAGTCACCTGCAACAAAGAATTCTTCAGACCAAAATGTTAGTAGTGCCAAGGTTGAGAAACCATGGTCCAGGACAATAATCTTGGCAGGTATGGCTAAGCCTACTCAGTACAAAGTCCAAGGAGCAGAACCACTGCACTGAGGTTATTGTCTAGGAGAAGAGGCCTTACTCAAGGTTTAAAAGGGCTTTAGCTCTGGTTCCACAAGCTCTGTTTGGGTCAGTCAAGTAACTAGGCTGTTCCTTTATCTCTTCTTTTCCTCTCTCTGCCTTCAGAAAAGACACAGCTAAAGAAGATGTTTGTAGGACACATTTTGTTGACATTTACTTCTTTGTAATATGCACACATATTGCTGTTGGTCATGATACAATGCAGGAGTTTTCTAATCACTTTAAGGGAGAAAAGCAGCAATGTGTTACATACTTGATATACTAACACATCCAGCTTTCCAAACCTGTGTTTAAGAGTATGATGCAATTACCAGAGAGAAGATCAAGAACAGAATTGGAATATCACAGGTTAGTCTCAATTAATGATGATAATAGCTCATATTCATTGAGTGCTTACTAGCCATGCGTCCTTCGATGAGTTTATATGCTTTGTCTCATGTAATCCTTAAACATCCATCCTTATAGAATAATTATCTGTATTTCACAGACAGGGAAACCAAGACACGGTTTGGGGGGGCAGTCGTTGACTTGGCAAAGTCCCATGACTAGTGAGTGTTGGAACCATTGGAACCAGAACTCACATCTGTGAATCTGACTCTAGAGCCACACTTGGACTCACTGTTATGTTGCCTCTCGGATTACTCACTCTAATTATTATAATGTCACCCTATCTTCCACATGGGCAAAAAAAGTCTGATCTTTCCTAGAAATGAAATGCAGACATGCAATGGCGTCACAATGTTTTCTTAGTAGAATCTGTTGAAAATTCATATTTGGCAAGTAGAACTGAGATCGACGGTTTGTCATTCTCCCTCAGATTGCGGACACTGTTCAGGAGTGGGAGGATGATTCCAGCTGGTCTTAAATTGAGGTGACAACTACCCCTTATTTCAACTGAATAGGAAAATACTTAGCTGCAGGTAAACTTGAAATAAAAGAAAAATGGGAGCAGTTTCTTTAAAACTGAAAAAATAGTATCGCCTCATGTAAGTATTGTGTAGCTTCTTTGTTTTGTCGTCGTAAAGCTTTTGAAAATGAGAATATATTTAGTGATGAAGAAAAATCCATATAGGAACTAAGTCTTGTTGGAACCTTACACAGCTTGCAATAAGTGAATTCTGTATTGATTCTATCTGTATAAGTGAGTAGAGAAACAAAGTAAATAAAGCATTTATAAATTAGGTCCCCGACATATAAAACACTTGGCAGCAGTAATCTTGAAAAACATTTTTTTTAAATTTTTGGTCAAAGTAATAAGATTGTAACAGAATTTTGTCTTCTGGTTTTGTTTTCTAAATTATGCTTCAATGGTTTGTTTCCAAAAAAAAAAAGAGAAAAAGAAACTTGTAGCAGCCTTTAAATATGTATTGTTTTCTCCCAGAAATACAAAAAACTAAATATTTTGACAGAATATGGACAATTTTAAAATAATTTAAAAAAATTCCCAGCACCTGGCATAGAGTCTTGCACATAGTAGGAGTTTGTTGAATGTTGAAGTTTTTAGTTTTCCCAAAAGTTTAAAGGAATTAACAGGCAACATCAAATTAAACATAAACAAAATACGCCTGAGAAGGATGAAGAAGAACCCAAGGAATTTATAAGTACTTTGACTAATTTCCCTAAACATTAAATGGCAGAACTGAGAGACCAGTGTCTCCAGAAGTAACTCAAACTCATGTGTTCAGACTTGAGGGGTGCACTTTACAATGCATTTCATATAACTCTTCATAAAGCATATTCACTCACATTATTTCTCATAGACCTCTAATGTTGTTATGAAAACAGTGTTATGTGTCCCCATTTTACAGACTCAGAAAGATTCAATCACCATCTTTATGCCAAAACGGGATCTGAACCTCAGTCCTCACACAGTTAAGCCAGAATGTTTTTCTACCTTACAGTTTTTATGTATTACCTCTGTCTTTTCCCACCCTGGGATCTGTTTCACACTCTTATCTTTCAAGTGAGACAGCAGCCATTTCTACCTTCATTTGAGCATGCTCCCTCTCAAGTGTGGGAAGCAGCCCAGAGCTTCATGAAAGCAAAGTGATTCAAATGACTCTCCATAGTCTCCCCCCAACCCCCCTAAACTATTTTATCAACAGTCCTAGTTTTAATGATCTTGGAAGCCAGACTTACAGATTTATTATAGCATCCATGGGTAGCTACCTTTTCTTTTTTTAGATTTATTTTATTATTTATTTATTTTATTTATTTTTGGCTGTGTTGGGTCTTAGTTGAGGCATGCGGTGATCTTTGTTGAGGCATCCAGGATCTTTTCGTTGCGGTGCACGGGCTCTTTGTTGTGGTGTGCGGGCTTCTCTCTTCTTGTTGTGGTGTGTGGATTTTGCTTTTCTTTCTCTTCTTTAGTTGTGGTGCACAGGCTCCAGGGCACATGGGCTCTGTAGTTGTGGCGCACTGGCTTAGCTGCCCTGTGGCATGTGGGATCTTAGTTCCCTGACCAGGGATCAAACCCATATCCCCTGCATTGTAAGGCAGATTCTTTACCACTAGACCACCAGGGAAGTCCCGGTAGCTATCTTTTATCAGTTTCAGAGCTTGTGGGTTTTCTCTAATCCCTTGCACTTGAGTGATAGGTTGAGGTGTCATTTGCTCTGACTCTCTCCCTACAGTGGCTTCCATCTTTGGAGTTGAACCTAGAGAAATGGGCCTGTGTGTGTTCTCAGGCACCCATGCCATGTCCAGTTGCTCACTTCTGGTTTGGTTACCCTCCTCAGCATCTTATTCAAGTAGGCTAGGCCAGTCACTCACACAGTTAACTGGAAAAGCACTTGCTGCTTTGGGGCACTCAGTGGGTGGTGGTATAACATTATGGTGAATGCTTTTCTCCCCTTCCTGCCCAGGAACTCGTCATGTACTCTCCCCATCCCTTGTACTGAAAGAAAGCGAGTCTGCTCCTCCACTGGAGAGGACATCAATCCTTTAATAACTTTACCAGGACCAGCTAGCAGTGCTTTTGTCTTTTTCTCTGTTTTTTGTTTTTTTTCCCCTTGGTTTATTCTACCTGAGAATAGGAAAAACAGACAAAATTGCCAACAAAATATATGTGCACAGTAAAAATTATGACAAGAATGCTCTCCAAGATAAACAAGCCATGGTTCCATTTCTTCTGAGAATCCAGCTCTTGCTGTCATACGCTGGTAACTTGGGCTTACTTTTTTGAATGATTCATGAACCAATGGCTTAAACTGTAACTGATTTAAGAAACCAAATGGCAAATTTCCACTACAGAAATTCAGCATGTTTGTTTAAAATATAAATTAAATTCTGAACCAAAGTGTCCAGAAACCTGTTCCACCTTTTTTTTTTTTTAACCAAGTAGATATTTAGATAATTTGTCTATTTTAAAGCCTGTCCTTTTAAGAAAAACAAAACAAAACTGAATTTTCCTAGCTAGGGAATCTGCATTATTAACTGCCAACTAAAAATAACACAGAATAAGAACATCACGGGGAACAAGTCAAGACAAGACAGAAACAAAAGATTACAATTCTCTTCAATTTCTCTCTTTGGGGGTAATAGAATTTTGAAGTGAATAGTCACTATAGGTGATGGATACAATATTTTTTCCCCTCTTAAGTCTGATGATTTTATTTTTAGTAAACAAATATTCTTAAGCTTTTTATAGTGCTCCCTTTAAAGAAATGATTGGAATTACTCTCCTTCATCTAACAATGGGAAATGACTTAAGGAGGACCAAACACTCATTTTGCTCAACCTGTGCTCAAACTCCTCCATTGTTAAATCAAGAGGGTGAGTCGCTAGGACCTTATGCTTAATTCCTGCTTCTGCAGCCCACTTTCTGAAATACGGTAGCTGAAATTCACATGCTGGAATTTGTTCACTGTAAAGTTAATTCATAACTAGCCTTGAAGAGGTAGGCAAGGAGTTAGGAAATCCATGATTTGAAGGAATTTGTGATTTTTTGATTTGTGTATTGTGAGCATAGTAGAATTTATTTTTTCTATCTATAGTATTAGAAGGCTCAAATGAACCTTAAAGGCTAATCATATTATGATAGATTTTCATTATGGAATGGTTAAATTTCAAGGAAACAGATTTTAAAAATTCACATGATCCCAAGGTAAGTTCCAAGTTTTAGCTCTCTTCTCTCTGAGCCTGGGCTCTACTTGTGTCTATCTCTAATTTGGTATTGACAAGACAAATCTACAAATACTCCAGGGTCTTTGATTCATAGAAATTAAATATCCAATCATGTTATTTAAAGTCAAATATCAATTTGAACCATAAGAATCAAACGAAGGCTTTTCCAATGGTCTGTCTCTAAATATTTAACACTTTTAAAATATTTAACTTGTGTTAACATTTTGAATTTTCAGAAAAATTTGATTAAAGAGATTCTTAAAGTGATCTATATGTGGGATTAAATAGAGTGTAAACTATTATCTATTTTTTGAAAGTGTTTCAAAGACCTTTAAAGTGTAGCTTAGGAAGACTAAAAAAAAATAGATTTATGCATTCTTTTTTCATCTTTTTTATGTAAAAGGAGTTTCAGAATTTTAAGGGAAAATCCTAGAAAATGGACTGTAAAGGAAAAGTAAGATGTGTTTTCATTAACTTTCGGTAGGTCTATCAGACAATGTGTGGCTTGACGCATTCTTCCCAATTCATTACAAGGACAAGGCAGCCACATACTGAGCCTCATGAGGTTAGCACCTATCTTCAACCATGCTGTGAACTTTTATGACTGCTGAATTTTCCATATATGTTAGTGCCTCTAATGGAATATTGTGCCCACCATACCCAATCCCTCTCTCCAGAATCCATCTGGTTAAATATTAAAACCACAAAGCAATTGTTATTTTCTGTATGAAGGCTACTCCAAACTGCCTTAGGCAGAACTGTTCCCTGGATTCTCGTCTGAGCTACCAAGACACCTTGGTCTTAATAGAATGTACCTTTTTGATCCTACCACTAGACTATGAACTTTTTAATGGCAATGGACCAAGTTGCACCTAAATTTGTATCTCCATAACCTAGTGCAAATGCCTGGCACATAGTTGATTCTCAATAAATGTGTGAATGAATAGGAAAATTTCCAAGGTACTTTGTTTTGATTGAAGGTGTATCCCAAGACCTTTTTTGTCTCTGAAGTATTTGACCTACATGTAGGAAATATGAATCATCTCAAAGGTTTCTAAAGTGAAATCCAAGCTCAAAAAAATAAGATTTAAAGATGATCCAAGGCTAGGCATGACCAAAATATGTAGCATACCTGTTCACCACTTAGTGACCTAAAGAATGTTATCTATTGGTGGTGGGAATGAATGGGTAGAACTTTTTGGAAAGCAACTTGGTAAAATATATTTTATCTATATGATATAGGTACAAAGTTTTATGCATAAAATTTTCAATGTAGTATTACTCTAATGTGCAAAGTTGCAGGGCCCCAATCCCAATTCACCCAGAATAACTCTACTCTTATCTATTTTATTTATTGTGTTTCTGTAAAATATATTGTTTAAAATAAGTTTATTAAAATTAAATTAGCATGAAAACTACAGCTTGGGCACAGCCTTTTTAAGTTACAGACGAAGACATTGAGGCTTTGGAAGGCTAAGTGACCCAGAGTCGAAAACATTAATAGAAGTGGTTTAGGAAGATTTTTAGGCCTCTTAATATTCCCAGCTCAGTATTCTTTCCATTGAATTTAAAGATATGCTTTTCCGTGAACTGCCACACCAGCCTCCTCTATGAACCATACATTACTTTGTGCTGGGGAAAAAAAAAAAATCATATCATTTAACCTAGAGTCTTAAGCAGCAAGTCAGGACCTGTTTTCTTGATTAACTCACCTCAACCCATCCCGCATGTGGAAAGTTTCCTTCTGAAAGGCAAATTCACTCTTGAGTAAAAGCCAACAATCTCAACAAATTTGATAACTCCTCTTATACAGGGAAGTGTGAATGTGCAAATATTCAACACATTAAAAGGAGAGGAGAAAATTGAGGTTGCTTATGTGAAATATCACTTCTGTTTTCAGACTGCAACATACTAAAATGATATTTCTGATACCTAGGCTTTTTTTAAAAATCACCTTTATTGATGTATTATTTACATACCATGAAATACATCCAGTTTAATTGCACAATCCAGTGAGCTTTGGTAAATATGTACATGTGTGTAACCACTGTCACAACAAAGATAGAGCCCATTTCCATTACCCCAAAAACTTCCCTCATGCCTCTTTCCAGTCAAATTCATCCTCACTCCAGATTTGAAGCAACCACCGATCTCCTTTTTGTTACCAAAGATATTTTTTGTTTTTTGTCTTTTTAACACTCGGCTCTTATTGAGGCTGTTTTCATGTTGTTCCAAAGGCATCAGTATAATAGTGTATTATATGGATTGTACCATCATCATGAAAGCCCAATTAGCTGGCATTTGCCATTCAGTTTTGAGCCACATAAAATGCCAGAAATGTCTGAGTATCAGTCCATCAGCCCAGTTACAGAACCCCGCAGGGAATGTGGTCTCTGTCTCTAATATTGGAATGGGTTGGATCTAACCAGTCTCCTAATATTTTCCCTAACCAGCATTTTACATAAGTCTCATATTAGAGAGGACATCATTTCCTCTTTTAGTACAAAATATATTTTAAAATGTGATCCCACTTTGAAAATAAACATAGATTCTGTCCATATCATATCAGGGTAAGGAAATTTGTAATCAGATATGAAATGATTGTGCTTCCCTCCCCACTTCTCATATTAAAATATTGCCCATTGGTTTTCAAGATTTTCTCCTACTGCAGCAACTTAAAAATAATTTGGATATCAATTTTTGCTTACTGTTGTGTTGTGATTCTTTCCTCTATTGTCACAAGTATGAATATCAGGTAATGGGCACCATTCATTTTTGTGCTTAGTAGTTTTCCTGGGGTGCCAGTGACAGGAGAAATGTATGCATTAAAACAAGCGTGATGAAAAGCAGCTCTCTTTATAATTTCAGCCCAGCTGCTGTATTGATGGATACAATCTCTAGCACATGCTCCAGGTGGCTTCTAATGCCTGACTCCCTGCAGAAGGCTCTATTTGCACATCTTAAACCACTTATTGGATTTGAACAGGATTTTTCAGCCTGAGTGCAGTAACAGTGTTCACTTGTGTAATATTTGTAAATCCTGGCTTTACATTTCACTCACCAAACTATCGTCAAAAGACATTCAACAGTGCCTTTGTGCATACCTGATTCTCTTCTTTGGATTAGATGGTGTCCATTTTGTGTGACTAAAAGGTGTATTGATAAATATATTTCCAACATTGCTGGCACACACAATGAAGAGCGGTTCAATTAATCAGCCTTCTCAAATGTTTTTTTCCTTCGCTTCTCAAATTCATATAACATTCATTTAAAGGCTTTGTATTCAATGTTCACAAAGTTTAACCTTTTTTATTTCAAAATATGTATCTCAAAAGGCCCTGCTCAACTCATGAGCTGTTGTTTAAAACTCTACTTACTGCTGTATTGGTTGCTCTGATTTATTGTGCTTAAGATTTTTGTTCAATGCTGACAACACTTGAGTATGACACCCTGTAGCCTATACAGTTCAAGGCTTTTATGGACGGGAGCTAGAGATTACTAAAGCAAATGTCTCCTTTTGGTTTGAAATGTAATACAGCACAGCAACCTCCAGGCAGATATTTTGCTCTGTCCTTTTTATGCAAATTTCAGGAGTTCCTAATATAACTGATACCTCTGCTCACATATCTAGATCATGTAACATTTAAGAGACCTGGTAATAGGTTAGTTCACCAATTAGAAAGAACAAGAAATGCCTGTGATTTATAGGCAATGCCCCACATGTGATTATGTTGCTGAACCACAAAGAAACTTATTTCCTAACTGTATGCCACCAGAATTAATTGCATATCAACATATTTGTAGTTCTGAGCCTCTGGTTTTATTGTAAGGATTCTTATATGTGAAAAGTTGGGCTTCCATCTGAAGAAGGTCTTTCACTAGCAAACACCATTGGTATTCAGAAGCACTGTATGCCACATGGGCTGAACCTCGGCATCTCTGTATCCTCTGTGCAGAATACTCTCCTGTAGAGTGATGCTTGTGAGTTAGTATTCCAGAGAAGTTTTTGCTTGAATTGTGACCTGAATTCAATTATGTGTATGTGCAATGTGGATTATTACAACAGGATACTCTGAAGGGCGCTGGGGAGATACAGAAACAAGAATCGTGATGTAATGATTACGTTTAGCTTTGGAGTGGGCTTATATCAGTGTTCTGTATTGAACTCTCCAACACACAAAGCCTAAGCATGCCTGTGTGGCAGTGGTCTGGATATAATAAACTAAGGAAACACTATACATCTTGTGGATTGATAATTCTTGTGCTAAAAGAGATCTGAATTCTGAGATCTATTCCTCTACCAGTAGTACTGTCTTCCAGATTCAAAATCCACTTTCTGAAAGATATGAAAACATAGTCTATTGTGTTAATTTTATATCTTCACAATTATCAAAGTATTCATTAAGTACATAAAACCCAAGATAATTCCAAGTATGTTTTAGGACCTTAGGGGCTTTTCTGGGGGAACCAACAAATAAGGCATAAGGCAAAACTATCAAATAAAATATGAAAAAGTAAGCATGGCACTTTTTAGTTATACAGAATCCTCACATTTTATATCATGAGCTAAGTGCACATGGATATGCTTACACTATATAACTTACATGATCTTTATAGTAACAGTTTTAATGGATGTGCGGGACTTTAAAAAAATAAAATGAAAAGAAATCTCAGCCTTCAAAGTTATTTGTGTATGACTATAAAGTATGTTAAACTGCACAGCTAGGCATTTATATCTGGCTCTCCACATTCTGAATTGAGTATTTGTGATGGTTTTACTGCCATATCCTGCTTTCTCCTCAGTCACAATTGGCCTGAATTTATCAATTATATTATAATTCCCCAACCACACAATTTGGCAAAATGAAGTCACACATCAAGAGTAAGAATTCATGATGAATAAATTGAGCTATTAAGGACTTCACATTTGTTTCTTCTGAGTCTCATTTGCATCAAAGATAAATTTCAAATAAGAATTCTATTTTCTCAGGCTGATGGATACGAACACACTGAGAGAGACTGGCTTCAAACTAAGCTAATTTCTAGAAAATTCTAGAATATACTGCTCTTTTTAAACCAGAGCCATTAAACAGTGATGTGTTGTCCTTACCTATCAGTTGTGACATACCTCGCTTATGATGAGATGGCAGTTCTGTCACATTCCTTCCTCACATGACAGTCACTTAAGAGAACTCTCCAAATTCCGGTGTACATCCTTGGCATTTGTGTATTTTTAGTCACCCCATAGATACTGTCTTGCCCTACTTTCTCCACAGTCTCATGACAGTGACTGTTAAACACATCGAGCTTCCAGCATGGACAGGTCAGCACATCTTTCCAAGGGGAACACACTCATTGCCTCATTATCATTCAGCAAGAGAGAGGAGAAGACTTGCTTCTCATTCAGAGTAGCCTAGACAAATGACTGTTAAGTTTTCTCACTAAGAGACCAGTGAACAAAAATGGGAGGGTAGAACCCTGTAATTACTCCACTGTCACAAGCCCAGATAACCACAACATTATAGGCAAAATAACACAACGAGAGTCACCGTATGTTGAGATGCGCTTAGGAGGAGGGATTTAACTGCCACTGTGACCATATTTGTTATCTGTGAGGATTCTTATAAAATGCATTTACCGCTGTGTGCCACTGTGTCCTCTGCTTTTCCTTTAAACACCATAACATCTAACAATATTTTCAGAAGAAGAGTTTGAGACCTGATTTTAGTCATGGGTTTTTCATAATCAATTCACCCCCAACACACACACACACACACACACAATCATCAAACAAAAACAGTGCAGAAGAAGAACTACATACTTACCAGAACACCAGATTCTATGCATTGATCATGGGATTTCTATTCTACCTGAGGCAGTAGGTTTCTTTACTTTAGCTTTACCTTTGTAAAACAACTACTCAAGCCACAGAAATCTGTCTCCGCTCATTGTGTACAGACAGACCTGTGCTGATGCAAGGTATATTAGAAAGTCAGGATATGGCACCACAAATAGCAATCTGTTAGGAGAATGGCTCCCTAGGTTACCGTCTTAGAAGAAGGCTGTACTTTCCCATGATGTTGCCTGGAATTTCAGTTTTCCTTCATAGTCAGTGTCCATATAATATGAACCCCTCTTAAGTATATTCTAGTCTTCCAAAAAATATTTCTCATTATGGCCACTGAGAAGTTATCTTACACTGAGAAATTGCCCTAAAGTGTGCTTCTTTGAAAGAGAAAATAAATTTTGGAAGAACTGGTGGACATTTCTATATTAAAAGCTGTGGAAACATGGTAGAATATAACAATTATAGCAAGCCACCCAGAAAAGGGCGACAGACACAAATGCAAGTCAATTGAAATAGAATTAATAATTATAAAAAGCCATTGGACATAGGTGTATTTAGAACTTACTGGCCTAGAAGAAGTCATAGTACAAGTGTAATGAATACTAAATTTTTAAATGAAAATAAAGCTTGCAGACATTGCATAGGGGTTCTGAAAATAAGTACATCTACAGAATCATCCAATTACAGATTGACCTCTCATAGTTCAGTCTCCCTTGTAGTACTTCTGCTTAATTCTCTTTACAACATCCTAGTAAGTGGTTGGGTATAGTGGTCATTAATATTGTTATTTTCTGGGTACAGTTTAGGACTGTATCTCCTGATCTCCTCATGTTTGGGTACAAATGTCTAATTTTGGCCAGTGAGTTGTGAGTGGAAAAGCTCAGAGGCTGCAGCATTTAATTATCCACCCAAAAACCTCCGCAGGACATTCATTTTCCTTCAACTCTGATGACTAGCAACATTCAAGATAATGGTTGTTCCATCAGCCTGGGTGATTCAAATGGTCAAAGTATCCATTCCAACCCATGATGGATATAGAGCATGAATGATATTGTTTGGAGCCCTTGAACTTTGGTATTGTTTGTTATTGCAGCATCACCTCGTTTTTCCTGATGAATACAATAACCTCTGCTAAGAAAATTCAAAGGTGGCAAGATATCCTATTGCATTTTTGGATTTAATTTTTACCTTTCTTATATCTGTCTTCCTATAGCATCCCTTCATTAGACTAATTGTACCTCTAGAGATTATAAAATGCAAAATTAACTTGCCTCTCAGATGGTTGCCTACCATATTTGTTTAGCTGTTTATTAAGCAAACATTATTGATCATTTATTAAATGCCTGGTAATAAGCTAGATGAGCAGCACTGAGGATTAGTAAAATACAGTCCCTGCCTTAGACGAGCTGTTATTCTAGCAGGCGTATTCCCAGCCTTATATGTGAAGCCACAGAGACATTGGGCAATGTTGGCTAGAGTAATGCAAAGAACCATGCTTGTGCTGGCTGGTGCTTTAGGACTGATAAATTGCCATGGTAAACAAACTTACTATTATTGTTATTATTTTTATTATTATTATTGATAGCCTTCAAAATCCTGTTGGGAAGTTGGAAAGGTAATTTTATGATTAAAAATGTGATTTTTTCACAGATCAAAAACCGTGAATCAGAGTGATTAGTTCATATTCTCACACATAGTAACTTTTGACATCAGGCTTACACCCAAGATTTTTAGCTTCAAAGAATGCACTGTCTCCAGGACCCAATCCTGCTTACTTGTCAAACTCTCAGGGGATCTCACCATGATGGAATGCCAACCAGCAAAGGTGGGACAGACAACACTTCTGGAATAGCATGACCATGGAAAACTGTTGGAAGGGCCAAGGTGAACAGGTTACTTTGTCTCCCAGAAACTGTAAAGAACCATAAAGGTGCTACAGGGTACTCTCGCAATTTTAATTTTGTCTGTTTTCTTACATATTTGTTGTCTATTTATTATTAAATGCTCCTCTATCCCTATCCTGACAGTGGAACTTTTAAACAAGGAACAAGTAGACTGTAGGTTAGGTGAACATTCTAAATGGCCTAGTGGTGAGAAGAAGCTTTCAAGCCAAGAAAAAGGATTTTCATGAAAATCATTACAACCCTTTGTTCACTGGCATCTTTGATAAAAAGCTTATGTTACTTTATGATTGCCAGAGCATTTTCTTGTGACAGCACAGCTTGGTGCAATATACGTGCTCAGTTGTTTTGTTCCACCTGACTCCTTCCTCCTCACCACCCCCTTCCCTCCCGGTGTAGCTGATGTGCTTCCACGCATAAAAATTAATGTTGCCATTTTAACTAACTCACTAGGCAGGCACTAGTTTGTAAGCCAAAGCAAACATGGAAGGAAGGAAAGAAATAAAGAACAAACAAGAGGGATGGAGAGGGCATTTGGAGATTTTACAAAATTAGTACCAGTATTACATACTTTACAACAACAGTTTTTCAAACTGGTATCGAATTGATGCAAAGCAGTTCACAATAACAAAGTAATAAAGCAGGGATAAAAAAAGACCATTAAATCAGAGGCAAGAAATAAAGTCTACATTCAAACTACAAGGACATAAAGGACATATATAATACAATTTTGGGTTTTCTGTTGGATGTATATTTTTTCCATTAGAAATTTTACCTATAAAATAACCAGTCTATTAATAAATTTTTTAACCCTTGTTCATTATGAATTTTACAAAGCATCAATTCTAAAACTGTCTTACGCACAGGCCTCAACTAAAATGCAGTTTAAGTTAAAACTGCTAACTCTCTCTATTGTCATTTCCTTTGCCCTGAAAAAGACTCATATTTGTCGACAGTTATAGTCTCAGGAGCTTGCTCTGGGCCTTCAGCTACACAGAGAAAACTCGGTGGGTGGTTTGTTTGTATAATAACAGGAGACTAGGATACAGCAGTGTGGGTCATTAAATAATAGATATGTAAAGTATACTTTTAACATGTTATGTAGGATGATTTTAAAATACAAGGATAGTAAATAATCTAGAATTAAATGATTATTCACATTTGGACTCTGCATAGCTCCTGCTGCATTTACCATTTAGCTGAATATCTAGTAAAAATAGCTAATTATTAGGACTGCAGCTACAGGAAAATAATATTTAAAATCGCCTATGTGTATGTTAAATGGAGAAAAATAGATTAAATAATTAGCTGGCTATAACTATTTTAGTCTCAAAAACTAAAAATGAAGATCTCATGAAGAAATACTTGGCAATGTAGATAGAATGCAAATAAACTATCAGACTCCTCCACCCCGCATTAAGCCCAAACACTGCACAGAGTTACACCTCCACATTGACACATCACCTTATCCCAGCACAGTGTTCTCCTAGGTCATAGAAATGAGGTGTATTTTTCTCCGAAGAAAAAACAGATTGAAAATGTATATTTCTCCCCTGTCACATCCTATTCTCTTAAGGAGCCAAAGCAAAATATATGGCAGAACTAATGCAAGGCCAGTATTTTTATCCCTACGTATGTCAATCTGTAACTGTAGCAGTAGTAAAACCTTCAAAATCAAATGACCCTTTTTATGTCTACTTTTATTTGTTTTTTATTCCAATTGCAAAGAAAGTCTATAAAATAGTTGCACTCTGTAACTTGTGATATTCAATTCAAGTTGTCAAAATAATGAAGGAAGAGCTGTAGTTTAAAAATAGATTTGTCTGTGACCTTCATTAGAGTAGGTAAAAGAACTTCATATTGAAAGAAACAGTGAAATTTATCTGGACTTAATTTCTAGGCAATGAAAAACAGAATTCAGGACATTCTATTTTGCACAATTTGCCTTTTAATTAAGTGCTTTCTAAGATTTTAATTAACTTACGCAATTAATTTTAAAAATCTTCATTACTCTATGTCTTAGTTTAAAGTTCTCTTTTAATATTTCTATAATGGTTAAGAGATAAATGAATGGAAAATCTTCCATTTAATTTTAATTTCTGAGCCAGTGACCACACTGTATGATCAGTAAATTAGCACAATTAGGAACATGTAATAGAATATAGTGTTGTGAGCAAATAAAGCCCACGCAAATTAGTGTGCAGTGCATTTTATCAAGAAAAAAACCCACAAATATACTGCATGATACTTCATCAAAAAATATGCAATTTATAATGTTTACTCAAATTCAGATTACTTTTACACATCAAAGAACACATTTGCAGTTTTCTTTCTCAGATTATCCCAGAGAGTTTCGTTTGTGTTTGCTTCATTTGATTATTTATTGCCCTGTGATACAGCAGTTCTGACCACTTGTCTCAGCTCTGCCACAAATGTTCTTTCTGAGCCTCTCTTTTCTTATCTATGAACTAAATGGTTGAATTAGCTAATCCCTAAAGCTACTTCCAGATCTATGATTTAAGAACACTTGAATTAGACTATAACCTCTTGATCTTTTCCAGCTACAAAATGTTATGTTTTTCAATACCTCATGCTTTCTATTCCTTACAGCAGTTACAGCAACTAAATTAGTGCACAATTTATCTTTCAGGAAAGAGTAGACATTCGGAGAGTAGCCAGTCTCCAAGATGGTACCCAATGATGCACATCTCCAATATCCATAATGTTGTGTAGTCCTGTCTCAAAATGAATCAACACTGGCCCTGAGTGATCAATAGAACAGGGCAGAAGTGACAATGTGTGACTCTGAGGCTAGATCATAAAAGGCACTGCAGCTTCTAATTTAGCTTCTTGGGCCACTTGCTCTGGAGGAAGCCAGATGCCATGTCGTGAGGCTACCCTAGCAACTCCGTGCATATGCATTACACATTCAGCCAATAGCCCCAGCGAAGTGGATCCTCATCCCCAGTCAAGCCTTCAGGTGACAGCAGCCCTCTGACTTCAACCACATAACCCCAGTGAAGACTGCCCTGTCAAGTCCTCCCTGAATACTTATCCTAAGGAATCTGCATGCAAAATAAAGAATTTTTTAGATCACTAACTTTGGAGTAATTTGTTACATAACTATGGTGATTGGAACACACAGAAACAGGAGACTTTTTCTTTAGATGGTGGCAGGAAAAGAGGAAATTGTGACAAAGACAAATTACCCTCCAACATTATTGATTCTATATTACCCTAAAGCAAACAAATTACATTTTCCTTAAGGCAATTCTGATAAGTAGGTAGGTATAATACATACTAAAAACACACTGGTCACCTAATATTATAATGTATTTTGAGATCTGAGTTTGTACGGAGAAATCAAAATCACTAAGACATCATTGTTTTGAAGGAGCTCAAGCTGAAATGGCAGGATTTTGTATGATTGTTCCCAAATCTCCCTTCTCTCTAACCACTAGAAACAACTCTTATACACTAAATACAACTACAGCTGTGGTTCTTTGGCATTTCCAGACTTCTAAGGGAAGTGTTATTTTTCTCTGAAACTTTCAAATTGCAAAATCAGGAGGAAAGAAGATGGATGAGAAGGATAAAAGTCAAGTAAGACTGGGTGTGTGGGAGAATCTCCAGGGAGTTTGGAAGAGAAAGGTACTATGGTAGATGGGTGTGAGAAAACTGGAAAGAGAGAAAAAATTGGGAGGAGGGGCGCTATGTATTGGAACTGTGTTTAATGTTATCCAACAGATATAAATGAAAAATGGATTTTTTTGCATTGATTATTTTTGTCCAGTTGAACTGTGCATTTTTAAATGCCATTATTCCAGCACTACATGCAATATAAATTCTCGTAATTATAAAAGTAAGGAAGTGTGCAATGTAGTCTAGGCAGAGTGGAAATACTAGAGAAGGAGCTGGAAAATACTAGAGAAGGAGCTACCAACTGTTGCAGAGCAGTCACCAGGGGTCACAAAGGGGAGGTGACTACTGGGCCAAGAGTGAAGCACCTGCAAGGTGTGGAGGTAGGAACTCCAGCTGGAGGGGCTCAGGTGTGCAGGAGTGGAGAGAGACTGGCAAGGACAAATCCTGTGCGGGTTTATGTACCTTGCCTTTTGCTTCTGGCTGGTGGCTCTCAAACATTGGTCATGGAGTGGCTTCATCAAAATCCCTGGGTCTAATCAAAAGCATACTGAATCAACAGCCTCAGAGACAAGGAGCTCAGTCAGATGAGTCTCATGGGCAACCAAGTTTAGAACCTCTGCTGAGGTATGCTATCCTGTTAGAAGATTTTTGAGCCTGAGGGTAGCATGATCAGGGCTGTCATTTGGAAAGCTCATCCTGGCTGTAGTGCAGATAATGGAATATAGGGGAAGAACAAGCAAGCTGGGAAGCAAAGAAAGAGACTTCAGCAGTTCTGGTGGTAAATGATGAAAGCCTGAACTGAGGCAGTGGTGCTGGGGATAGAGAAAGAAACGGTGTGGAATCAATAGATGTTTGAGACTGATAGGGTGTGGAGAACATGGTTTATAGTATATTAATTCTTCTGGGGCCCCTTTGCTCCTCTCTCAAAATTTTCTACTGGTCAAGCCCTAACTAAAAATCTTTTAAAGGGATGAAATGCTTTTATTTTATCATTATGGAAAAAAGCTTAAAATCTTTACATGCATGGTTGAAGAGACACTGAAAATTATTCACAAACATACAAAGTTAATTAGAATATCAACTAAAAAGTGTAGTAAGCTGATATTAGATCATATCTCCTTTAAATGAGAAGAGCCATTACAAAGGAAGAAGATTCTGGGAATGATGAACACATATCTCAATGACTTCATCATTTTGCCTACAGAATAAAGAGAAGGTACGTCTATTTGAAGGGCTACTAATCATCACGTGATCTTTTGGTAAATTCCATCTTTCTGAGCCCATAACTTAAACTTTCATTTAAATTAAAAGTTTTTTGTGTGTACATTAGTCATTTCTGAGCTAGAAGAATACCTGAGTATTTTGAGCACATGGGGAATAGAGATTTTGTTCTGTTCTCTGTGCTGGGAATTTTATCATATACCTATCTTTATGTATCTATTTATTGATCAAATACTTATATGGCACAACGTACCCAACACTGCTCTAAATTCTTAACAAATATAATACATTCTTCATAAAATTTTATAAGGTAGGTATTATTAGTATTTGTAGTTTCTCTATGTTACAGAGGAGTACACTGAGGCACTGAGATGTTAAGTAACTTGTTCCAAATCACGCAGCTGGCAGGAGGCAGAACCAGCTTGAATACAGGCAATCCGTCTCCAGAATGTGAGATCTTAGCCACTTCCATAATACATGTTCCATCAATAATACTGAATGAAAGAAAGCATGAATAAATGATTCACTACCTGGTTCATAAATCCATCAAATCTTTTGAGTTCCTATTTTGTGCCAAGAACTGTATTCTATCTTACTCTGCAATATAATCATATCTTAAGCAAAGCAACAATATACTTTAATGATGATAATAGCTGGCGAGCAGGATTTGGCTGAGCTAAATCCACGTGACCATTATTCTCAGTTTCAGAGTCCGTGTAAATTGAATCTTCAAGAATTTTATCTTGTATTTGATTAACGTGAGGGCAAATTATTGATTTTCTGGATTTATTTTTAAAGCACCCATTTTGAATTTTTGGTCATAAATATTCAAAATTAATACTGAAAAAAGATAAATATAAAATCCACAATCTGTTTTGCTCTAAGAAAAGTTCCTAGGATCTTGCCTTCCAGTTAATCCATAGAGCTCTTCACTTACTTTTCAGAACCATTTTTACCAACCCTGTGTCTGTTAAAAATGAATAGATTTTAAATGTATTGAGAGAGCATACTCAGCACTATATTATAGATAGCCCAGAAGGTAATGTTATCAGATACATTGTAAATAAAATTATGCTTGGATATCATCTCCTTGTGATTACAACTTTACAACTTTCAGTGCCATCTCTCATTGGGGAATTTTTTTTTTAACCATTGCCTCATTAAAACTGCTCAATTGAAGAAGCAGAACATACTTCTTTTATTTCCCTTGGAATATATTGGGCTACCTATTTATCTGGAGAAATTTGAAACAGATTATCTTGCTACAATGAATATGAAGTAGCAATTTAGTACCTGGTCTATAACAAGAATTATTTATAACACTAAATAATGTATAAGTTTTGACTCTGACAACAGTAAGATGTCTTTGGATAGCAAAAATGATAGAGCATTATTATAGAAGAACACCTTAGAAGCCTGTGAAAGAAATTCCAGTCTAATAGAGTTTTGAAGAAGTATCAAATGTAAATGAGTTAGGTACATGAACAGGAGGAAGTTCTAAGTGGCTCCAATGTTAGGAAGGCTCTGCTATGTGGGTGGTTTTATTTTTTCCCATCTTTACTCTATTGCTGAAATGCTGATTAATATTTCCTTTAAATTATATCAAATCAACTTGAGATTTTTTTCCATCTGCAAACTTAGATAAACCTAAGGATTTTGATAACAACAAATAGGTCTGTAGAACTCCAACATCATTTCTAGTCTTGTTGCTTAGAAGATTTTCTTGAACTTTATTTTTCCCTTAGTAATTTCTTGACCTTGGGAAGTAGTTGTTTTTTGTTGTTTTTTTTTTTTTGACCTGGATTTACCACTGAAAAAAAAATATAGTTGTGGTTCATGCAATTCAGAATTGGAAATTAATTAATATTTAATCTTAATAATTAATGGCATTTTAATATTTTAAAATAATTGTAATGTGTTTAATATTTTAACATTAATAATTAATAATACTTTTAATATTAAGAAGTCATTACAATATTCAATTAAAGGCTTCAAGACAGACAGTAGATTTCCAGATTTTACCCAGAACTAATGGAATGGATGTAGCCTTCCCAATCAGACACCAAACCCTTCTCATATTCTGAGGACTATATTGGTATTGCTGCCTCTTCACTGTCTCTGCCTGTTGACTGTTTACAGAGTTCAAAACAGGAATAAATTATTGCCTTCCCAGTCTTTTTTCTGCTCACGACTAGAGGTATGCTGCTAGTTTTTCTTCTTTCTCCCTCCAAATTCTTTGAGCAGAATTTAGAAGCACTTCCTACTTCTTTTTTTCCTTATCAATGTCTCTTCTCTAGGTATTTTTCTGAAAAGACTACACTGCCACAAAACTTCAAAGTTGTTACAAGCTCTGAAAAAGAAAAAAATCAGTCCAATTCCAATGGGAAGAAAAAAAAAAGTCAGTATGACCATGATACAAGTCAGATTTGTGGGATGAAAAGTTGATGCAATTTTAGACATTTAATCCATTGGCTTAGCGATAATTTCTTTTACCTCTAGAATGCTGATGCAGGGCTTGATACAGTATCATTAAAAGTCCATTTAAAATCAATAAATCATGGATGCTCTAAGCCAGGCCTTATATACACTTTGAATCAAAAGGCTTAGTTACCAAGCTAATCACCTCGGAGTGCAACTCCATGGCATGCTTTCATTTCACACCCAGGGAGCAGACATGAAAATCCCAAACGGAGGAGACATACAAACTGGTTTCAGTAGGCACACACTGCTACCCTGGGGCTCGGTATGTTGCATATTTGTGTGCACAGTGTATGAATGTGTGCAGAGCAAGTGGGGATTACAGCTGAAATACAGCATAACTAATACGCTGCTATAGAAAAACTGTATGGGAGCAAACCAAAGGTGAAAAACACCTTTTAGAGTGTGCTTCTGTGTGAAATGCCACAATGTTTTCTCATTATTACAATGTGAAAATCGTTAGAATAAATAGAAACAAGTTTATTTTCCTCCCTGATTCCTAATTACAATGTACAGGCTACAGATAATAGCTTTTTTCTGCTGTCACTATTTAGCAACTTTGGGCCAGTTTTTAGCAGTCCACCCTCTCTATTATATGATGCTATAAATTACAGCGCAATTCAGCACATCCATGTGTAATTTCCCCAAGGTTTTATAAAAATCATTAATATAAAACATTAATGTAGAGGGCCCGTAGGCCTTTTTTTGTTAAGAGTTTAAATCCATTGACTTGTAACTGGCTTTTAAAATGACATTTTTCCTTGCTGCCTTCAATTCAGTCCAAATTATTTTTAAAAAATAAAATAAAAAGATGCCAGATGTCATGAGGCCAATAAGCAGGTGGGCTGAAGCTTCTGTACCAATTCAAACTGGCACCACATCAAACCTGGTGGGTATAACCTTTAATTCACTGCTTCCCTGGCACCAGATCTAGTGCCATCTGCTCAGTCTTGCTAAGCTGTGCTTGTTTCTGTGCAGGGACGATGCCAACAATGCAAACTGTCTCCTACATGTGCAGGGAATCATCAGTGCAACTAGTTTTCCGAGACCCATATGGTGGCATCTGCGAATGCACACTGTCAGCATCGCTGCCTGTACTACCCTACGAGTTTTAAGAATGGGAGGAGAGAATGCCAGTTTGTAATTCACTATGGAGAGCCAGGAGGAAACTTTTTCTTTCCTTCTGAGTGCTTTCATTAGGGTCTTTTGAAGTAACCACCCAAGGCATTAGAAGAGGCTTGACTTTAACTCAGACGCCAAGAACTCTGGGAAGAAACCTCTATGGATGTCACACCCAGATACGTTCCCCTCGTGTAGCTACTACAGAAGCCTCCATCATTAGAATATAAAGTCCTCCTCCATTCATGCACCGACACTCCGGAAGTCTATCTTTTAAGAATTCTTTCTTGTTTCCATTAAGACTTTGAATACTAAGTGAGGGGGGCAGGCATATCTTGTTTAACCAGGGAATAATTGAAGGTGGGAAAACAGATTTACTTTATCACTGTCTGCATTCATCATGCCTTAGAGTTGCTGAACATCTTGACTGATGGGCCTTTATAAAGAATGGCCCTTAACCTATTTATTCATTTTATATAATTTGCTGAGCACTGATAAGGTGATTTGAAGGAAATGTACACATCCATTCTGCTCTGTGGAATGGCGGGAAATGCAGAAGTCGCATGCATACAGTGAATTACTTTAGAGCCCAGGGCTCCCAAGTGAAACAGTGAAGTTTCTAGAATCATGCCTACCAATAATTCCTCACTGTGCTCCATATCCCAGGACAATTGCTCTGAGCCTGGTTCTCAGAAGACTTATGCAAGAATCCTTGATCAGTGCGCTGCTGCTAAATAAACAAATAAATGTGGATTTTTTTTAGTTTGCTTGTTAATTATCGATTGCTCATACTGACTAAAATTTCCATGTAAGAAGGGGCTTTGCTTAGCTTACCATTCTAAACCTGGCTTCTAGCAAGTTATCCAGCACATAGCAGTCATTCAATAAGTAGTTAATAAATAAATATATTTATAAACACATAATATTCTGCTTTTAGACAGTCTAAGAGAAAAAATACATATATTACAGAATACATAAGATATGGTGAATATTGGCTAATACAACTGAATTAATGACTATTAGTAAGTAACAATATACCAATAGTACTACTTACTGAACACTGACTTTATAATACACACTGTGCTAAGCAATTCACATTCTTTATCTTATTTTATAATTTTAGAATCCCTTTTAGTTACAAATTTGGTCCCCATTGTACAGATGAGAAAACTGGGTCTGGGAAATTTAGCTAGTAAGCATCAGAATCAAAAATCAAATGCAGCTCTACCCGACTTCAGTCTAAGCTTTTAATCACAATATTAAATGGCCACTCCTCTATCAAAATATTTGGTAAATTCAGCCTAAATCAAATGAAAAAAAAGTGTCAGACAAATAGGTTTATGTTTATACCATATGTTAGGTATTATTTCAAAAATTTCTTATCTATTAAACTATTATTATTGTTATTATGTTAATAATTTGGAGCAAGTATGTATATGGCCTTTTAATTGTTTAAAAGTCATTCATATCCTATAATATATAAACAATATATAAACATATTAATCTCATTAAGAATCGTAAAATTCTCAAGTATAAAAAATATAATTCTCACTCTGTTAACACACGTCTCCCATGGTTACATTTCTGCATGTATGGGAACTCCTGATTGCTGTATTAGTGATCTCAGTACCATCTGGCAAAATAAAGATCTTGAAATACAAGGCTGAATCATTTAGGGAAAGGATCATGATAACCATTAACAAAAGTAGGAAAAGAATACATTTCCTAAACATAAAATTACTGAAAAAAATTATTAGTTATCATTGATTTTAGGTGTCACTCTATACAGTGAAACAGTTTAAGCAGTACAAGCAGAGCCTAATAGCATTGTTTTACCAAAAGAAATACATTCCACAAAATCAGAGTTACTATAAATTCATATCTCTGTAGATAACTGCCTTTAACCTCTAAAGGACCTCTTTTGAAACTTTATGATTTTCTTCACTTTGATTAATTCAACCCATCATCTTCTTTACCGTTCACCCCTGCCTTTCTTCAGGCCATGTGCACACACACACACACACACACACACACAGTTTTTTCCTAGCAACAACAAAAGGAAGGAAGGAAGGAAGGACAAATGAACTTATTTAACACCTGTTACAGGGAGCACTTCTAGCAGAAATTCAACCAAGAGTTCAGTCTCAAATATGTAATTCTTCTCAATAATTAGTTTTACAAATGTTAGAGAGACATTAGAACAAGATGTAAAGGGTCAAAGGATATGGAGATTTTAAAAAGGCAAATGGATTTTTAAAAAGTAAAAATTTATATACAGTGCAAACAGAAGGGAGGTCATTGTATATACAAGCTTAGAAATACACACTCTAAATGAATGCTAGCAACCATGGATCTTTTAAGAATATACCTAATCTCAGGTTGCAGTAATTTTTCTAGTTCACTGAATTGCTTCAAGGATCAAATACGATAATGGATATGACACCGCGTTGTTCAATGTAGCATGCGACACAAATGTAAGGTGACGTTTTATAAGCATTATTATTCTTCCTTATTGCCAACCGTGGCCCAAACACTTTTGTCAACAGAAAAGAGATGAGCAAGACTCTCATCATGAGAAACGTCTGACTCCAAATGGCAGATGCCTGGAAAATGACCACTTTGCACATTTAAGTTCCACCTCATCTCACACCAGAGCTGCCAGATCAACTAACTTGAGCTTCATAAACCTAAATCAGCACATTTTGGTTCGCAGTGACCACTGTCCTCATTTGCATTCAGGTAGTCTTGCAACTTGGAATCTGTTCAGAGTTTAAATCTCAGTGAAAAATCCCCTTGACTGAGAGTCATTGGAGGAGGTTAAACATCACCACAGGGAAGCTTCCTAAGATGGCAGGACTGAAGGCATGGTCAAATCCCTTCTCACTCCAGCCCTGTCTCCCAACTAGAGACCATGCAGGCTTTATACACAAGAGTATGGAAGAAGAAACTAGCAAGATCCTACTCTCCTCTTTCCTCCAGCCTTGGTTGCATTATCTGTGCCTTCCTTGACCTTCCAGTGACTCCTTTTCTCAATTGTTTCATCTTTTCATAAAACTAGGCATGTTATGGTACCAACTCTGCCCAGGAGCAACACAGAGTAAAAGCACATGCTTATACATCAAAACATTGTAACACGAACATAGCTGAAAACTTATGTACCAGACCCGTTATCTAAGCACTTCACTGTATTTAATCCTCGCAACAACCCCTTTTGATAGATGAGAAAACTAAGGCTTGGGGAGGTGAAGAGGTTTGCTTAGGATACACAAGTATAAGTGGTAGAGATGGACTCCAAACCTGGGTATATCTGATGTCGATGTCTGAGCTCTTGACCCAGTGCTAGAGCTGGGGAGAGAGGGGCACAGGTGGTGTGCTGGGAGGGCAAGAAGCCCTGGAGTTATCACGTATCCCTTACTTAAAGATTTTGTGTGTGTGTGAAAAGAAAAGTTTCATATTAAAACAAATTGGATCTGTTATGGAGTAGAGCGCTATGAGGACATTAATTTTAAATTTTGAAAATGTAAGAATTCAAGTAATTGCAAGCATGTTGTGGCTTGTCATGGGAGTAGCCCAGTGAGGAAAAGCAAACCGTGAATACCCCAAGAGGCCCTGACGCACCTCTAATAACTTCCTCTAGAAACCAGTTGTTCTCAAATCTGTCTACATATTAGCATCGTCAGGAATGTTTTTTTTAAAAATACCCATATGTAGGGTCTACAAACAAAGATTTTGATTTAATTGATCTGGAGTGTGCCCAGGCACCAGTATATTTTAAAAGCTCCCAAACTAGGATTTAGAATGATTCCCAAAACGAAAAGCATGTATGATACTGTCATTTAGATAAACATGATTTAAAATGCTTCTTCTCATTCACTTACTACATACTCATTGTATGCTATCCTGAGCAGGGCACTATGCTAAGCACAATGATACTTGTAACCAATACAGTAATTCAGGCCTGAAATATATTGCCTTCAGGCCTGAAAGCCTATAAATTAATTGGGCTGTTTCCTTACTTTTCATTGCCTCACTTCTGCCCTCAGGTAGATTACTATCAATAGTAGTTTGAATGAACTCTTTCTGTAGCTTTTATCTCTACCTGGTGGTAAATAAAATGATAGAAGAAAGTGATAGTTCCACCATGATGTTACCAAGAGACAAAGCTCTTATAGGACCAGTGCTAGATGAAGGTGAAGTAAAGGCAGGGAAAAGAGAAAAGAATAAAATTATGACAGAAAGGAATATGGGTCACCTGCTGAGAATGTACCTCACTGAATTCTGAATTCCTCCAGGTCAGGTGTTGAAAGATTGCTAAGCCATGTTGAAATGAAAGATGCTGATTTTAAGCATATAAGACATTTGTGCCAAACCAGTTATTGCAACAGTGACACCCAAGATTGAGGGTGACAGGGAGAGGGAGGGAGGGAGGGAGGGGGAGAGAGAGAGAGAGAGAGAGAGAGTGAGACAGAGAGGGAAAATAGGCTCCAACAAAGGAATTAAACAGAAGTTGTCATTTTAAGAAGTTGTGCTTTTAGGTAGTGCTCAAAGAAGATAATGAATGACCATAGAGACTGAGCAATTTCTAATTCCAGTTTCTAGCATTAATAAACAGACACTTTGCAGGATTTTGACTCATGAATTCAGGACCCACTCCACTTTCCAGGTGTCTGTTTGCAAATGGGGATTTGAGGCTGCCCAATTAAGTTGAATAACATGTGTAACCCAGATGTTTAAATGCATCCTTGTGCTTCCTTATAGGTGATTGTAACTGTTGTACTCTTTTGAACACCTTTATGTGTGGAACATTGTTCTAAATGCATTCCATGGATTAAACCATTTCTGCATTGCAATAGCCCTGCTACATAGTAACTTTGTATAACAGCATAGCCTCTTCAGATCTCCCTTCAAGAGCGAATGGGCTGTGAGGAGCCGTGGTTATTGGAGACTATCAAGCTGCCATATATTTGGAAATCTATCACAGCTTTCACTCCAAGACCACCCTGTCTCTGGGCTGCTCCCAGCCAATGACTGAGGACAGTGGTGGTACTAAAGCCAAGATATCTGTGCTCAACTTGGGATTCCTTTAATGGGCAATATTTGCTTGGGGACTCCCCATCAGACTGGGCAAGACTTTCTCAGAACTGCACTGCAGTGTGAGGCTCTTCCAACATGATTCTTTCTCCCACTCTCTTTTCATGGGTGTTAGATCTGCACTGTGGTCAGAAGTTTCTCTGTGCCTGTTCTTGCTCTCTCTCTCTCCTTTTTATGCTTTGTAGATGCTTCTCCCCAGTACTTGCACATCTAAATCTGTCTTGCATCTGCTTTTCAGAGTCCTGGAACTGACACGTTTTGATTAACCATACTCAACGGGGAGCTTCATTAAACACATCCGAGATCACATGACCAGAAAGTAATGAGGATGACATTTCAATCCAGGCAGAGTGACTTCAGAGTGTCTCTCTTAATGATTATCTTGTTCCCACGTTCCAAATTGAAAACTCCTTGGGACGAAGGGGACTGGGATGCAGGCCACGTGCCTTCTCTAGAGACATGGAATTATGATGGATTTGGGAGGTACAGTAACAAAAAGACAGTGGAGTCGCTGGCAAGATACTCATTCCAGCCACTGTGAGGTTAGGGGAATGCTGTTCTCTCCACTGAGCTGCACTTAGCTTTCAGGCCCAGGGAGTCTGAAAGGCAAGATTTGTCATTGAGATTTAAGGTGCAGAAATAAATGTGTCCTGTCTGTGGACTAGAGAAAACTGTTACTTAACAATCACACATTATTCAATGTAATGAATGGCAGAGCTACAAGAATCTCTCTTGGTTCTTTGCTAAGTTAATTTCAGGCCCTGAGGCATATTACAGAGAACAATAAAGTGAAGGACACCCAGACTCTGGTAGGAGGCAAACCTGAGTTCAAGCATCTGCTCCTTATTATCTGGGTGACACCACAATATTTATTCTGATGGAGCTTCAATTTTTTCCCCTGAACTCTAGAAATAATATAGTTATATTTTTAAAATGTTAAAGCACTGCATGTGATAAGGTAAATTTCTGTGATGCATGGTAGTAAGCTCTCCAAATATTGATGTTTTTCCCCAAACATACTTTTAATTTATCTGTGTGGTTCAGTTTCCCCATGAACTGAGACGTTTTTCAAGAACTGGGAAAGCCATGGCCACCAAAGACCAAAGTTTACCCCTAATTCTCACTATCCAAACTGTGGTGTAGTGGTCTGAATTTGTTAGCTTTTCATATCAGTATTTCTGTCAGATTAATGACTCTGTATGTTATTCAAGGAGGAAAATCAATTGCTTTTCTACCTGCTGAATGAACACACAGTTGAGCACACATTTTCCCTACACCTGCTTCTTCTCTCTTTGGGGCTTGTTTATGGATGGTTGGAGATTCAAGATTCTCCTTTGCTTGTCTTCAAAAACATCATTTTGACTACAGAGTACTCCACATAGTCTTCATGGTCCATTGAAATGCCTTGGGTGCAATAGAGGGGAGAAGAAGATGGTCCTGAGACCACCATCTTATTTAAATTAGAGCTTCTCTCCTTTTAAAGATGCTCTTTGAAGAAAGGACTGACAGACAGAGGGACCTTCAACATGGCGGAGGAGTAAGACATGGAGATCACCTTCCTCCCCACAAATACATCAAAAATGCATCTATATGTGGAACACGTCCTACAGAACACCTACTGAATGCTGACAGAAGACCTCAGACTTCCCAAAAGGCAAGAAACACCCTACGTACCGGAGTAGGGCAAAAGCAAAAGAAAATCAGAGACAAAAGAATAGGAACAGGACCTGCACCTCTGGGAGGGAGCTGTGAAGGAAGAAAAGTTTCCAGACACTAGGAAGCCCATTCACTGGAAAAGACAGGGGGTGGGTGGGTGGGAAGCTTCAGAGCCATGGGGGAGAGCGCAGCAACAGGGGTGCAGAGGGCAAAGCGGAGAGATTCCCTCACAGAGGATTGGTGCCAACCAGCCCTCACCAGCCCGAAAGGCTTGTCTGCTCACCCGTCAGGGTGGGTTGGGGCTGGGAGCTGAGGCTTGGGCTTCAGAAGTCAGACCCCAGGGCACAAGTCAGCTCGGACCCCGGAGATGGGCATGAAATGCTAAGGCTGCTGCCACTGCCAAAAAGAGTCCTGTGTGCAAGCACAGGTCACTACCCACTCATCCCCCAGGAGCCTGTGCAGTACACCACTGCCAGGGTCCCAAGATTCAGGAACAACTTTCCTGGGAAAACAAATGGCACTCCTCAGGCTGTTGCAATGTCATGCCAGCCTCTGCCACTGCAGGCTTGTCCTGCATTCCAATTATGACCACCATACCCCTCTCTCTCCCCAGCCTGAGAGAGCAAGAGAGCCCTAATCAGCCGCTGCTTTAACCCACTCCTGTCTGGGCTGGAAACAGAAGCCTGAGGGTGACCTACATTCAGAGGTGGGGCCAAAACCAAAGATGAACTCCAGGAGCTGTGCGGGCAAAGAAGAGAAAGGGAAATTTCTCTGTGTAGCCTCAGGAGCAGTGGATTAAGTCCCCACAATCAACTTGATGAACACTGCATCTGTGGTATACCTGAATAGACAACGAATGTTCCCAAAATTGAGGTTGTGGACTTTGGGAGCAATTGTAGACTTGGGGTTTACTGTCTGCAACTAACTTGTTTCTGATTTTTATGTTTATCTTAGTTTAGTTTTTAATGCTTGTTATCATTGGTGGATTTGTTTAATGATTTGGTTGCTCTCTTCATTTTTTTTTTTTAATTTTTAAAGTTGTTTTAGTTTTTATTTTATTTACTTAAAAAATTTTTTTTTTTAATTTTTATTTTATTACTTTTTATTCTTCCTTTTTTTTCTTCCTTTTCTTCTGAGCCATGTGGCTGACAGGGTCTTGGTGCTCCAGCCGGGTGTCAGGCCTGAGCCTCTGAGGTGGGAGAGCTGAGTCCAGGACATTGGACTCCAGGGACTTCCCGGTCCCATGTAATATCAATCAGTGAGAGCTATCCTGGAGATCTCCATCTCAGCACTAAGACCAAGCTCCACCCAATGGCCAAAAGCTCCAGTGCTGGATGCCCATGCCCAGCAGCTAACAAGACAGGAAGAAAACCCCACCAATTACAAGAGACGATGCCTAAAATCATACCAAGCTCACAAACTCACCAATACACACCACTGGATGAGGTCTTGCCTACCAGAAAGACAAGATCCAGTCCCAGCCACAAGAACACAGGCACCAGTCCCTTCCAAGAGGAAGCCTACACGAGCCACTGAACCAACCTCACCCACTGGGGCAGACACCAAAAACAACGGGAACTACAAACATGCAGCCTCTGAAAAGGAGGCCCAAACAGAGTAAATTAAACAAAATGAGAAGATAGAGAAATATGCAGCAGATGAAGGAGCAAGGTAAAAACCCAACAGACCAAACAAATGAACAGCAAATAGGTCATCTACCAGAAAAAGAATTCACAATAATGATAGTAAAGATGACCCAAAATCTTGGAAATAGAATGGAGAAAATAATAGAAACGTTTAACAAGGACCTCAAAGAACTAAAGAGCAAACAAACAAGGATGAACAACACAATAAATGAAATTAAAAATTCTCTAGAAGAAATCAATAGCAGAATAACTGAGGCAGAAGAATGGATAAGTGACCTGGAAGATAAAATAGTGGAAATAACTGTCACAGAGCAGAATAAAGAAAAAAGAATGAAAAGAACTGAGGACAGTCTCAGAGACCTCTGGGACAACCTTAAACACAGCAACATTCAAACTGTAGGGGTCCCAGAAGAAGAAGAGGAAAAGAAACGGACTAAGAAAATATTTGAAAAGATTATAGTTGAAAAATTCCCTGACATGGGAAAGGAAATAGTCAATCAAGTCCAGGAAACACAGAGAATCCCACACAGGATAAAACCAAGGAGAAACCGGACAGGACATATAGATCAAACTATCAAAAATTAAATAAAAAGAAAAAATATTTAAAACAGCAAGGGAAAAGCAACAAATAACATACAAGGGAATCTCCATAAGATTAACAGCTGATCTTTCAGCAGAAACACTGCAAGCCAGAAGGGAATGGCAGGACATATTTAACGGGATGAAAGGGAAAAAATCTACAACCAAGATTACTCTACCCAGCAAGGATCTCATTCAGATTCGACAGAGAAATTAAAACCTTTACAGAAAAGCAAAAGGTAATAGAAATAAGCACCACCAAACCAGCTTTACAACAAATGCTAAAGGAATTTCTCTAGGCGGGGAAAACAAGAGAAGGAAAAGACCTACAATAATAAACCCAAAACAATTAAGAAAATGGTAATAGGAACATACATATCAATAATTACCTTAAATGTAAATGGATTAAATGCTCCCACCAAAAGACATAGACTGGCTGAATGGATATAAAAACAAGATCCATATATATGCGGTCTACAAGAGACCCACTTCAGACCTAGGGACACATACAGACTGAAAGTGAGGGGATGGAAAAAGATATTCCATGCAAATGGAAATCAAAAGAAAGCTGGAGTAACAATTCTCATATCAGACAAAAGAGACTTTAAAATAAAGACTATTACAAGAGACAAAGAAGGACACTACATAATGATCAAGGGATCAATCCAAGAAGAAGATATAACAATTGTAAATATTTATAAACCCAACATAGGATCACCTCAATACATAAGGCAAATGCTAACAGCCATAAAAGGGGAAATCAACAGTAACACAATAATAGTAGGGTGCTTTAACACTCCACTATCACCAATGGACAGATCATCCAAAATGAAAATAAATAAGGAAACACAAGCTTTAAATGACACATTAGACAAGATGGACTTAATTGATATTTATAGCACATTCCATCCAAAAACAACAGAATCCCCTTTTTCTCAAATGCTCATGGAACATTCTCCAGGATAGATCATATCTTGGGTCACAAATCAAGCCTTAGTAAATTTAAAAAAATTGAAATCATATCAAGCATCTTTTCTGAACACAATGCTATGAGACTAGATATCAATTACAGGAAAAAAAATATAAAAAATACAAACAGATGGAGACTAAACAATATGCTACTAAATAACCAAGAGATTACTGAGGAAATGAAAGAGGAAATCAAAAATTACGTAGAAACAAATAACAATGAAAACACGATGACCCAAAAACTAAGGGATGCAGCAAAAGCAGTTCTAAGAATGAAGTTTATAGCAATACAACCCTACCTCAAGAAACAAGAAAAATCTCAAATAAACAGCATAAACTTACACCTAAAGCAATTAGAGAAAGAACAACAACAACAACAACAAAAACCCAAAGTTAGCAGAAGGAAAGAAATCATAAATATCAGCTCAGAAATAAATGAAAAAGAAATGAAGGAAACAATAGCAAAGATCAATAAAACTAAAAGATGGTCCTTTGAGAAGATAAACAAAATTGATAAATCATTAGCCAGACTCATCAAGAAAAAAAGGCAGAAGTCTCAAATCAACAGAATTAGAAATGAAAAAGAAGTAATAACTGACACTGCAGAAATACAAAGGCTCATGAGAGATTACTATAAGCAACTATATGCCAATAAAATGGACAACATGAAAGAAACGAACAAATTCTTAGAAAAGCACAACCTTCCAAGACTGAAGCAGGAAGAAATAGAAAATATAAACAGACCAATCACAAGCACTGAAATTGAAAGTGTGATTAAAAATCTTCCAAGAAACAAAGGCCCAGGACCAGATGGCTTCACAGGTGAATTCTATCAAACATTTAGAGAAGAGCTAACACCTATCCTTCTCAAACTCTTCCAAAATATAGCAGAGGGAGGAACACTCCCAAACTCATTCTATGAGGCCACCATCACCTTGATACCAAATCCAGACAAAGATGTCACAAAGAAAGAAAACTACAGGCCAATATCACTGATGAACATAGATACAAAAAAGTCAATAAAATACTAGCAAACAGAATCCAACAGCACATTAAAAGGACCATATAACATGATCAAATGGGGTTTATCCCAGGAAGGCAAGGATTCTTCAATACATGCAAATCAAACAATGTGATACACCATATTAACAAATTGAACGATAAAACCTATATGATCATCTCAATAGATGCAGAAAAAGCTTTTGACAAAATTCAACACCCATTTATGATAAAAACTCTCCAGGAAGTAGGCATAGAAGGAACTTACCTCAACATAATAAAGGTCATATATGACAAACCCACAGCCAACATCGTTCTCAATGGTGAAACACTGAAAGCATTTCCTCTAAGGTCAGGAACAAGACAAGGATGCCCACTCTCACCACTGTTATTCAACATAGTTTTCTAAGTTTTAGCCATGGTAATCACAGAAGAAAAGGAAATAAAAGGAATCCAAATCAGAAAAGAAGAAGTAAAATTGTAACTGTCAGCAGATGTCATGATACTATACATAGAAGATACTAAAGATGCTACCAGAAAACTTCTAGAGCTAATCAATGAATTTGTTAAAGTAGCAGGATACAAAATTAATGCACAGAAATCTCTTGCATTCCTATACACTAATGAGGAAAAATTTGAAAGAGAAATTAAAGAAACACTCTCATTTACCACTGCAACAAAAAGAATAAAATACCTAGGAATAAACCTACATACGGAGACAAAAGACCTGTATGCAAAAAACTATAAGACACTGACAAAAGAAATTAAAGATGACACAGACTAATGGAGAGATATACCATGTCCTTGGATTGGAAGAATCAACATCGTGAAAAAGCAATCTACAGATTTAATGCAACCTGTATCAAACTACCAATGGCATTTTTCACAGAACTAGAACAAAAATTTTCACAATTTGTATGGAAACACTGAAGTCACTGAATAGCCAAAACAACCTTGAGAAACAAAAACGGAGCTGGAGGAATCAGGCTCCTTAACCTCCAACTATATTACAAAGCTACAGTAATCAAGACAGTAAGGCATTGGCACAAAAACAGAAATAGAGACCAATGGAACAGGATAGAAAGCCCAGAGATAAACCTATGCACATATGGTCACCATATCTTTGATAAAGGAGGCAAGAATATACAATGGATAAAAGACAGCCTTTCAATAAGTGGTGCTGGGAAAACTGGACAGCTACATGTAAAAGAATGAAATTAGAACACTCCTTAACACCATACACAAAAATAAACTCAAAATGAATTAAAGACCTAAATGTAAAGCCAGACACTATCAAACTCTTAGAGGAAAACATAGGCAGAACACTCTTTGACATAAATCACAGCAAAATCCTTTTTGACCCACCTTCTAGAGAAATGGAAATAAAAACAAAAGTAAACAAATGGGACCTAACGAAACTTAAAAGCTTTTGCACAGCAAAGGAAACCATACACAAGATGAAAAGACAGCCCTTAAAATGGGAGAAAATATTTGCAAGTGAAGCAACTGAAAAAGGATTAATCTCCAAAATATACAAGCATCTCATGCAGTTCTATATCTAAAGAACAAACAACCCAATCCAAAAATGGTCAGAAGACCTAAATAGACATTTCTCCCAGAAGATATACAGGTGGCCAACAAACACAAAAATATGCTCAACATCACTAATCATTAGAGAATTGCAAATCAAAACCACAATGAGGTATCACCTTACACCAGTCAGAATGGCCATCATCAAAAAATCTAGAAACAATAAATACTGGAGAGGGTGTGAAGAAAAGGGAACCCTCTTGCACTGTTGATGGGATTGTAAATTGATATAGCCACTGTGGAGAACAGTATGGAGATTCCTTAAAAAACTAAAGATAGAACTACCATATGACCCAGCAATCCCACTACTGGGCATATACCCTGAGAAAACCATAATTCAAAAAGAATCATGTACCCCAATGTTCATTGTGGCACTATTTACAATAGCCAGGACATGGAAGCAATGTAAGTGTCCATTGACAGATGAATGGGTAAAGAAGATGTGGCACATATATACAATGGAATATTACTCAGCCATAAAAAGAAACGAAATTGAGTTATTTGTAGTGAGGTGGATGGACTTACAGTCTGTCATACAGAGTGAAGTAAGTCAGAAAGAGAAAAACAAATACCATATACTAACACATATATATGGAATCAAAAAAAAAAAAAAAAAAGGTTCTGATGAACCTAGGGGCAGGACAGGAATAAAGACGCAGATGTAGAGAATGGACTTGAACACCCGGGGAAGGGGAAGCATAAGCTGGGACGAAGTGAGAGAGTAGCATTGACATATATACACTACCAAATGTAAAATAGAAAGCTAGTGGGAAACAGCTGCATAGCACAGGGAGATCAACTCGGTGCTTTGTGACCAGCTAGATGGGTAGGATAGGGAGGGTGGGAGGGAGGGAGGTGCATGAAGGAGGGAGGTGCAAGAGGGAGGGGATATGGGGATATATGTATACATATAGCTGATTCCCTTTGTTATACAGCAGAAACTAATACAGCATTGTAAAGCAATTATACTCCAGTAAAGGTGTTAAAAAAAAAAAAAAAAAAAGACTGACCGACAGAGGGATTTCTGCTATATCATTGGATAAGAAATCACTCCACAACGAAGCGGCTTACAGAAACAACAAGAATTTTATCTTTTCTCAGTTTCTCTGGGTCAGAAATTTGGGAAGGACTTGTTTGGCTGTTCTTCCTAAATGAGGGACTCATGCAGATGTGGTCAGAAGGTAGCTGGAGTTGGAGCAGCTGGGGGCTGGCAAAACTTCTCTCTCTTCATTCAGCCACAGAGATTCTCCACCCGGTCTTTCCACACGAATCCATTTGGACTTTCACAGCACGACAGCCTCAGGGCAGTGGCACTGCTTACCTGGAGCTGTGCACCAGCACTGGGGTTTGGGCTCCCAAGGCCAAAGCCCTATTGCCTTTTATTACCAAGCATCAGAATTCCTACAGTCACTTCCACCACATTCTATTGGTTATGAGCAAGTCACAATCCCACTCGGAATCAACGAGAGGGGAATTAGGCTCTACATTTTTGTAAGAAAATGGCAAGGTTCTAGAACAGCATGTGGTGTTATTATGGCGTCTTTGGAAAATACAATCAGTCATAGGTTGATATATACAGAGATGAATATGTAGATAGAGATGTTTGAATTCACTGAATGTCAGTCTATCATGTGTATATATATATATATATATATATATATATATATATATATATATATATATATAAAACACACATACACACACACACACACACACTGAGGTTTCTCAAAGTATGGACTATGGACCTCTTCCAGTGACAGAATCATCTGAGTTCTGGCTAAAATTGCTTGACAGACATAGTATCTACCCTCAATGATAGTTTGCTTTTCATTTTCCTCAAGTTGTAGTAGATTCTAGTCCCACTGCAACTGCAAAAAGGTGTATGACTGTGATGCAATGAGAATTGTTCCCTAGTGACCTTGGAAGCTCTGGTTGAGCTGCTTGAATATTGAAATCAAGCCCCCTCTTCTAGAGGAATCTAAATGAGATTGGTCCCCAACCCTACCATCTCTAACGTAGAGGTAGCACCCAAACTCAGCTTTCCTCAGATTCGGTGGGTTTTTCTCTCCCTACAAGAGGAGCTGTAATTTCCCAAAAGCTTCAAATTTCCAAGGTATTGGTCATCTTCCACTACTAGACAACTTCTATAAATAACCAATATTTCTGCTGTCCAAGTAGTTTGTGTGTCCCTGTCACACTAACTCTCAACCTTAGAAGTTACGAGGGACAAATATCCCTGTTTTGGAACACAGATTCAGATTACACATAGCCTCACACTTAGTAATCTTAAATCAGGCTATCCTTTGCTCTGATTTCTGTGATGTTTCCTTTCACAGAGTCCTTTAGAATGCCCATGTATTTTGTAAGTAAAAAATTATAGATATTGAAGTTTGTAAATTTTGACATTGTTCTTATACAATCTAAAATGATACACTTAAAGATCCTGGGTATAAAAGTGAAAAATACTGGCTTACTTGTTTGTCAATTATTCACCTTCACAACTTGCAGTCATTATGACTAGATGCCCACTTAATAAGTGATTTCATTACTCATGGCAAAATTATTGGTCTTTATATTAGAATTTTTTACTTGTAGGTGCCTCAAATTTGACATGTTGACATATCTGAAATCACAAACTGGCTGTTCACAGGACAAAAGCAATTTGCAGTCATAGTTCTGCAACCAGTTAACTTTTAAAATGTTTGAATTAATAGCCAGGATATAAAAATAGAGAGATAGCTTTAAAAATTGGGCATCTAGTTTTCTTGAAAAATCATCAGAGCTGGTACTGCAAGGCCCACGTTGCTGTTTGGCAATAATCAGTTGATGGTTAGTAGCTGTTCCTTTTGCATATGGCCATTGGCTAATCTGCTTTATTTATTTTGCATAACCTCCCTGGCCCCTGAGGACGTTAAGTTTGAGACACTTAATAAATTTCATATCTCAAATACTCAGCTTATCAAATGATGAATAGTAATGAAGCTCGTCTTTTAACTGGAACATCTATTGAAATACAGAGGAGCAATGGAAAACATCAAAAGAGCTATTCAATGTACAATCACCCAAGAGTAATAGTAGAGCTTATTTGATGGTAATTTATCTGTCAACCTCAATATATACCTAAATATATGGCATAAAATCCATGCAATAGAATTCATACACTTTATTCTTAGGTGACTACCCTAAACCTTCATTCAACACCCATTTACTCTTATTTTAAATCATGCAAGTAGAAAGCTTTGAAAGGGCAATAAAGATTTTACAAATAACCATAATCCTGTCATACAGAATACTGTTTATAGTATACTATAGAGTCTCCTGGTCTTTTTAGGCAACTGAATGCAAATTTAGAAAAATAATATTGGTATCATGTTGTATATGTAATGTATATATATACTACATATCATCTTTTAACACATTTTTTTCAATTAATGCAGCCCTAATTTTCCCCTTATTTTTTCTTCTGTATGTTTTTTAATAACTGTGGTACGCCGCTATAAAGATTCACCATGATTTATTTGGCCTAACTTTTTTCTAACTATTATTATTATTATTAGCATTATTTAATAAACATCCTTGAAAACAAATCTTTCCCTCTATATTAATGATTATTTTCTTAGTATAACGCATGAATATAAACACTTGGTATAAAGCACTAGAAGAGGGGATTGCTGACTCAAATGACAAGCACATTTTTAAGATTTTGCATACTTATTTTGGAAAGACCTCTGTCTTAGTCTGGGCTGCTTTAACAAACTATCATAAACTGGGTGGCTTATAAACAACAAGTTACAGTTCTGGAGCCTGGTAAGGCCAAGATATTGGTACCAGTAGGTTTGGTGTCTGCTGAGACCCTGCTTCTTGGCTCATAGATGGCCATCTTTGCACTGTATCTTCACATAACGGAAGGGGCAAGGGGTTCTCTGTAGTGTCTTTTATATGGGTACTAATTCCATTCATGAGGGCTCACCCTCATGACCTAATCACCTCTCAATGGTCCCACCTCAAAATACCATTACATTGGGATTAGTTTTCACCATATGAATTTTGGATCCCAGCTATTACGTACAAGGTTTGTTAGTAAATAGTTAAGCTAATAAATATGTTTTTCTTTTTTAGGTAAGCTTCAATTAGACTAGAAGATATTCTGGTGATAGTATTATTAATTAATAAGTATGACTGATCATTTTCTGAGAATCCATTTATGTATCAATTGTCCATTGCCACAAAAATGCTACATTATAAGTGACCACAACAACTAAATATCAAATGACAATAAATGTTTATGAAGCCTATGGCCCTGTGGGTCAGAAATTTAGGCTGAGCTTGTCTGCGAACTTCTGATATTGAATAAGTTTGCTCATACCTAGTAATGAACAATCATGTGCAGTCTTAGCTGGGTGGATTGTATAGCTACTCGGCTTTCCCCACATGTCTCTCACCACCAGCAAACTGCCTGGTCATGTAGTTATTTCTCATGGTGATGGCACAAGGAAGACTGAGAAGAAGTGCTTAAGTGCTTTTTCTGGAGTCTTCTTGGATCACATCCCATTGGCCAAACCAAGTCACATGGCCAAGCCCAAAGCCAGAGTGAGAAGACACAACAGTTACATAGCAATGGGTGTGGATCCAGAAAGGTGTGATAGATTTGGTCATTAATGTAGTCAGTCTTCTGCTCTATAGAAAACATTTATACATTTTTCTATTCTTAGTGTGGTAGTCCAGGTTTCAGAGCAGGTGTTGCTGTTAACACACTGATTATCAAGTACACTTGAGAACCCATTAAACCTGGGAAACATAGCAAGTCTGATACGTCTTTACAATTCCGCATTGTAGAGAAAAACCAGAAAACTGTTATATACACATGGAAAAACATTATGGAAGAAGCATCTATTGGGATGCAGCTGGACAAATCTGATATAGCTGGAGAAAATTTCTCTTGGCCTTGACTGACATGTATTCATTTCAGAACCAAAATTGAAAAGAGCATCTGGTATTTTATAACAAGTCTTTGTTACAGTTTATTTTTAAGCTTGCATTTTATCATCCAACACAAAGTTAATTTCATACAAAACTAATTCCATGAGAGCATCAGAATGGATAAATGCTCATTGAGTAACTGAATGCTGGATTTAATCAATTGATATTTGAATTATGTGCTACAACAAATTAATAGCAGAAATTTCTCTGCCTTCTAATTCATCCCGACAGAAATAGATTATGTATGCTTCTCTATTTCTCCCCACCAACAGACTAATTTTTGCTATGGACAGAAACAGTAGGAAAAAAGTATATCATCTATTCTGTTCATAAAAATATATCTTATCTGGGAAGTCTTACTAATAAGACAAGTTTGAGGAGAGTATTAGTTAAGGAAACTTGGCAGATGAAAAGCAGAAAGCTGTTAGTTGGTGGAAGGGAACACTATTCTCTTTCTACAATTGCCCATTGAGATAGTAAGATAATAATATTTAGAATTAGGAAACACATGTTAATATACTTTGTTTCATTATTAAACATGAAGATATTATTTAAATCATGTTGAACTTTATTATGTGACTGAGACAGAATTGATGTAGAACAGCATTGTAAAAAAAGAAAATACTTATACATTTTTAAAATGTAAAATTATTATTAACAAAATTACAAAATTACAATTATTATTGTTATAAAAGATATGAAGTATTGATACATTTCATAACATGAGTGAAAATTGAAAGTATTATGCTAAGTGAAAGAAGCCAGTCATAAAATACCACATGTTGCATGACTCCATTCATAAAACATGTCCAAAATAGGGAAATCTATGGAGACAGAAAGATAAGGAGTTGCCTAGTGCTGAGCTGGGGTGGGGCAGGGAGCAGGAATGAGGAATGATGGCTAATGGATATTGTATTTCTTTTAGGGGTTTGAACTACTCTAAAATTAGACTGTGGAGATATTTGTACAAGTATGAATATAATAAAAAGGCTTTGAACTGTATACTCTAAATTGGTGAATTTTATGAAATGTGTCTTGATAAAGTTGTAAAAAAAATGGAAGTTGAAAATCTGGCTTAGGAAAGTGATGCTTAGGGAAAGAGACAAACATTATGAAGGATATTGGATGCAAAGATAATATCTATTCATTATTAAACAGTGTTAATCAATTGGAATTTTTTACTAAAATTATATGAATAATTTTAAATGAATTATAATAACATTTATATTTAAGTAAACTGAACTAAGAATCATTTTTATTATTAGTGCAATAATAATAAAATACATGGAAAGATATGAGAGTTCCCTATGGAGTTTAAAGAAGGCAATGAGAAAAGGAGAAAATAGAAGATCATAGAAATATAATGAAGAGACAGAGGTAAAGTTCAGGGAAGGAAATGAAGGGATTTGAAAAGAAGAAAATGATGAACTAAAATTAGAGAAAGGTCTAAGAGGAAAATAATGAGTTCCATCTTAGGACTCAAACTCTGTGCCTGTTATCATTTGATGAGGGCCAGAGTAAGACAATGCTCCCTTCCAAGTTGAATGATTGTGGCATAATTTCTCATTTTCTTTTATATCTTTTTTTTCTAAAAGAACCATTCATGCTCATATTCACAAAATATTTGTGAAACAAATCTAAATAACATACCCAATCTCCAAATCATATTATGTATGTATAGATTCACAGAACCCACCTAACCCAGGAATACTTGAGAAAGGGTAGCTAATTTATATGTATTCCCAAAGTTTAGATTTATTTATCCATATTTTATTGTTTAACTTTTATTCAAGATTCTCTTGTTTGTCTGTGATTCTCTAAAACAAATAATGTGCTTTAAGAGTCAATGCCAATACACACCTGATTACAGCAAGCCATACCACAAGCATACACACTGATCTCTAAAACCAAAAAAGCAGAGTTACAGACAGTCCACTCTCACGATCAGCTTCAGGTAGCCTTAGAATGCCCAAAGATTCTGGAATAAGAATCGATCTGTATCACATATCCCCAGTCACTTTTGTCAAAATCACATGCCCATGTCACACACAACATTCATATAGCATTACTTATTTCTTCTCTGTCAAGCAACAGCTTAACCTTGGATTGACTTCTTAGCTTACAAGCTACACAAAGTTATTATGTGACTGAAAAAAGCTGAAGTGCATTCGGGGGAAAGCAGACAGGGAAGGACACCCAATTCAATCAGAGTCAAAGAAACCAAATGACAGCTCAGAGTTTCTGTTGTCCAAGGCGAAACCTCACAACTGTAGTCACTCTTCAGTATTTGGAGCCTCAGAATGCATTTTAGGCAAGGAAATAAAATAAATTAAGATTAAATATTTAAAGTAAAATTAAACAAGCATTTGATAACAGCAACAAATCAATCCAGTAATGGTCTGTCCTAGTTTGAAGCATTTTGAGTGCTCCACACTGTGAAGAACTGTTGATGTTGATGTGAGTAGTGGTTACATGACCCAAGAGCTTCATTTTGGGAAGTTTTCAGATGTAGAGTGAATCCAGTCCTTTGGTATCTGCATTGTTATTCCTGTTAGTGCTTCTTCCTGTTTCTTCTACTCTTGGGATCCACTGTTCCCAGATGTGGCTTGATCAGTTTTGGGAATATTCATATCTTGCTTCATTTATTGCCAGAGGATAGGTTTTTTGTTGTTGTTGTTAACCACCTTATCTCCTATGTCAAATAATAATAAATATGTGATTATGTTTAATGATAAGAATAAGTGGCAAACATTTAGATAACAAATAAACAACAGGAAGAGGCAAACTCACTGGTTAAGTTATATAAACATACAAATTAATTCTTTCTTACTTTATAGATTGTAAGATTCCAGTTTGTTGTGATTAGACGGCTTATCTTTATTGCATCTAACCAAATATGTTTATGTTATTGAGGCCCTATTGAATTGCACTCTCTGAAATACAAAACTACAGAAATATGTTAGGAATACACCATTTAGGCTCTAACAAGCATACAGCAATTTTCATTTGCATGGCTTTATTAATATAAAGCATAGACCTAAACACTCATTAGACGATTAAGCATGGTTTTAGAGCATAGTATTACTGAACTCAGATGAGAACCAAGAAATACAAAAATATAGTTCATATCAAATGACAAAGGAAAATATAAAATCAAAATTTAGACATAGATGAGATATAAAGGAAACATTGTCAGAGTTATTATAAAAAGAGTGACTAAAAATGTCAAGATATTTTAGAAGTAAATGGAATTATTAATAAAAAGCTTTCCAAATAGCTTTGGTACAGAATTTTAGAAATAAGTAGGGACTTTAGAAATCATAGAAAAGTTAAATAAAAATTGTTCTCACATTGAGAGATAGATATCCACACAAAAGAAATTTGTAAATTGTATCTTATCTAGAATCATTTATAGACAAGGTAGTATATAAGAAAGAGCTAATTAAGATATATTTTGAAATATGTGGTCTCCTATTATGAGGCTTTATCGATTAGGTCAGTGTTTTAGAAGCAAAGGGAAACTGTTAGATAAGGGTACATATATTAGGAGGAAAAAGATTTACTGGAAATATAATCATGGAATTATGCTTTTATCATTATGATACAAGTTACCTACAGAATAAAATTATATTAAAATCCAATAGCACATTATTTATATTATGCATTATAATTTATATTATATATTATAAAATAACAAACATATACTTTTATATATAATATATAACTTTTACTTGGATAAAGTTTTACTATAATTTCAATATTTTAAGATGACAATATGACAAGAAGTTAGGTTGTTTAAATTTAGAAGTAAATCTTGGATCTAAAACCAACTTTGAAAAATTCAGATGGAAAAGCAGCTACCAGCCCAGCCACGTGAGGTATGTGCCAAGAAACCAGGTGCTTTGTGGGAACCTCTTCCATAGCTTAGCATCTGGGTTTTCTAAACTGTTACCAAGGGAGGGAAAGAGAAAAAAATCTACCAGCGTGCAGTGCTGAGGTTACTGGTCTCTTCAGAACAATAATATGAACATGTTTTCTTTTCAACAATGAGACTTACAAAAGGCGAATAGAAATCCAAAGGTACCAAAATATTATATGCTCTAAAATGTCTTTTCTGCATTATTTTTAATTTATGTTAAGACTGTATTAGCTTCAGAGTGTTTATCTATGTCCCCAAGAGAGGATTAGCTGGGAACATTCTTTGAGATAAACTAAAAGAACTATTTGGTGCTGGCACTGTTAAATTTTTCCAATGTGCAGGTGTTTGTAGTATTTGTACAGTTGCCTGATTGGTTTTCATCCAGGTAAATCCACAGAGAATAAGGTTTATAGTTTCAGGATAGAGAGGTGCAGAGGCTATTACAGGGTATAGTGAAAACCTGCCGCTAGCCACTTTCATGTTGTTTTCTAAAGAGTCTCTTATTCTGACTCTGAAAATATAAGCAAACCTTCACTTCCTCATTAAACTTTCTTACTAATCTTTGCTGAATCCCATTTCATTTTACTTTTTTACAACATCTTTCATGATCAACTCTGCATTCATATCTCTTCATCAGTGTTACAAAGGAAGAATATATATTGTTACTGACAAATAATAAAATATGTCAAGAAGTTTATTTTTACATATGGTTTAGAACAGCAGTGAAAAAAGATTTCATTCATTATATTATATCAACAAATTT